>NC_137863.1:49821964-49826964 GCF_963924005.1 Protomyctophum bolini
TCTGCAGCAAGGGGCGATGGGAACAGAGCGGCATTCCGACGCATCGCCGTTCCGACTCCCCCCCATTTCGACACACCCCCATTCCGACGCACCCCCATTCCGACGCACCCCCATTCCGACGCACCCCCATTCCGACCCAACACACAACCCCGCCTCCCCCAGCCCCCACCAAGCACCCCACCCTCCGAAACGGCGTCCGAAACGTAGGCTACACAATCACCCCCCCCCCCCCCCCTCCGGAATTTAAACACCGCCAACGCACAGGGAAAGGCGCACGTGTGTGTGTGTGTGTGTGCGCGCGCGCGCGTGCCAATTCTCACCTTTGTCGAAGCATAGGCCTATTAATCCGACCATTTATTACATTAAATAAAGATCTGTCTCGGCTGTTCATCTGTCCATGAAAGCAAACGGCACGGTCAGGATGACATGTGACATGACAGCGCACGAGAGAGAAAATAATAATAATTGACTGCATACGTAGGCTATAATGAGTCCAGGCATCCCTGCAGGACACCCGCACCCTCCGGGCGTTCACTCCATTTGCTTGTGCGTACATGTGTGCGTGTCGTGTGTGTGTCAAAGTCAAAAGTTTTTTTTTTTTAATACAGGTCATATTTCTATCCTTTTATTAAATACAAATAAACTTATACATGATGTAGGCCTACATCTGTCTCGCCTGTTATTACTTATTCTTGCTTTGTCTGCCATCTGGAATAGAGAGATTCCGTTTTTTTTCGGAACCGGTGAGGAATGTAATTATGTAAAGGGAGGCTGCCTTGCGCACAGCGAGAGAGCGAGAAGCTGAATAATTCCGGGAAAGTGCCTTCTTCTATGATTGATACTTTGATAGGACAGCCCACTTAATTTCATATATTCCCACTGTAGGCTGCATGTCAATTTTTGAACAGTGTAGGCTCTATCGTTTAATGTTGTCTCATACACATATAAAAAATCTGAACTGGCTGTAATTCTTTGCTTCTTAGCAAAACTGAACTTTTATGCATAATTACATGCTGGACATATCTGTTGCGTGTGTGACTGTGTGTGTGTCTTCAATTATGTGCCCACGTCACCACGTCATTGCAACATAGGTAGGCCTATAGTAAATTTGACTTGCGCACCAGAAGGGAAACAAAGAAAAAGATGACCAAATACGGTGAAAAGTGGAAGCGCTCTGTGAAGTCCTATATGTGCCACACTGTGTAGGCCTTTGTTATATTATGCAGCATAAGCCTAAAGGTGTATCAGCGATGTGTACTGCACTGTACAGTCCATATATTTGATCTTTATTAACCTATACTGAATGTCAGTCTCCAGGGTTTTCTTCAGATTGTGTACACTGATTTACTAATTATTATGACACATGTAGGCCTATACTGCACATTATGAAATCCACTTATGTTGAGATTCCTCTCTGAGCATCTTTAAGCTGCATGGCTGTTGGTTTGTTCGTTCCTACTAAGTAACGGATTTTGCTTATTCATACAGTACCCTCTACAAGCCAGCACATTTCAATGTTTTAAGTTAACATGCTGGAAAAAATAACAGATTTACAAGCTATCGACACATATAGGCCATATGTACAGATTCGAATGTTAGCTTTTTATTTTTAGTATGCGCCGCCGCGCAAAGTTATGCCGTATAATGCATTGCAGAATGCAGCTACATTCACGTCTTGTGGTCTGCACCATGGGTGGATATATAAGCGTTGTTCAAAAACGTTTGTATGGTTGTCGACAAGTCCTGCAAAGGAGCGATGCACTTCACTATTCTACCACAGTGGGCTATGCAATAAGTCTCTCTCTAGTCATGGGCTTTAAAGCGAGCTGGGCAGTGCGTGTCTGTGATCTGTTAGAGTGAGAGAGAGTTCAAATCGTGTCCTCCTTTTTTCCATTAGAATCAGTCCTAAAAGAGAGACCGGGTTCGCACTCCGGGTTCGCACTCCTTTTGGGTGTGGAAGATAGGCTTAAGGCTGCGCATTAGATAGGCCTACTACTCACAAGTAAGATAACATGAAAATATTGGATTAGTAGCCTATTCACAAGGAAGATTGAAAATAACAACAATAACAAGAATCATAGCCTAGGCCTATATAACAACAACAACTAATAATACAAATAATAATAATATGATGACAACAATGATGATGATGATGATGACAATGTTTATAATAAAATATATGTGACAAGCATTATATTATTGCGTTTTAATATTCCCACTGCAGGGCAACACGTAGGCCTACGTGACTGCTTTGAGGTTACGCAGCATGCAGGCTATATAATATCTTATCGATCATTGAAGAAGACTCGCTGTCCGGGAATCATACTCTGTCATCAGTATAATAATAATAATAATAATAATAATAATAATAATAATAATAATAATAATATAATAATAATAATATTAATAGAGATAGAGTCTGTCCGTCAGACAGACATCTCGACCGTACGGAAAAAAGGCCGCCTCCCCACGCACATGCACGGAGTGGGGTGGTGGGGGGGCTGGATTGATGTACGTATCGGAGGCGGGGGGGGGGGGGGTCGGAGTGGCGGGGTCTTTCCCAAAGTGGAGAAACCCCGCCATTCCGATCAATAGGGTTCGGAATAGCGATGTGTTTAATCGTCGGAGTGGCGGGGTCTTAACCAAAGGGGAGAAACCCCGCCATTCCGATCAATAGAAGTCAATGATCGGAATGGCGATGCGTCGGAATGCCGGTGTGTAACCAGGGGCGATATAATGCTGTGATTCATTCCACTTTACTGACTGTTTCATTGCCTATATTATGTCAGATTGTCCGTCATGAGTGACTACTCGTCGCCATAATATAAATATGAAATGGGAATATTTAGGTCAAATTGCTGATTGATTTTGAACATGCATTAACAATAGCCCCGAGAAGATAAGAACACAAGACAACATGCATTTATTTATTCCAATTACTGCTGCTCTGTCCAATTTATTCATTACAGTCGAGCCGATCGCTCTCTGCCCTGTCCTTGGCATTGACGTAGGCAAGACTGTCTACAGAATTCACGAGTGAAAAACATTGTATGGGTAATCCGTAATTGGGTATTATGAGTCACTGTAAGTAACCGTGTCGGCCCCAATTCATGATGATTACGGATCCCCATGTCCCATTCATGCAGGTATGCATATGTCCCATATGTGCCCTCTCCCTCCGCTCATTCTGTAGCTCCAGAATGAGCAGAGGGAGAGGGCGCATTATGGGGCTAGCAGGCTAGTCTGCCCTACCAGAACAGCGGTTGTTTTTGAATGGTATAGTCACCCGCGGTCACAGTCTTAAAAATAAAAATATTTTCTCTAAAACTGCTTGGTAGGGCTATAGCTGGGAAAGCCTCCACTTCATTCAGTAGAGCATTAGACGTAACGAGCTGTCACTCATTCATTCATGCAGCCCCATGTTGCAAACACAAGGAAGGAAGGAACCTTCACTGCCTGCCCTGCAGCAGGCCAGCTAGTCTCTCTCTCTCTCTCTCTCTCTCTCTCACACACACACACACACACACACACACCGCGTCTCGCCGTCTTGCAGTTGCAATGGATGACGGATAGAGCCGATGCTCTTCTTGGTAAATAATAAACACAACTCTTCGCGTTCACAACAGCTATACACACAGGCTAAAACATACCGATAGAATCAACTTGGTGTGTGTGTGTGTGTGTGTGTGTGTGTGTGTGTGTGTGTGTGTGTGTGTGAGAGAGAGAGAGAGAGAGAGAGAGAGAGACCGCCCCTATATCGGTGTGTGTGTGTGTGTGTGTGTGTGTGTGTGTGTGTGTGTGTGAGAGAGAGAGAGAGAGAGAGAGAGAGAGAGTATGTGTGTGTGTGTGTGTGTGTGTGTGTGTGTGTGTGTGTGTGAGAGAGAGAGAGAGAGAGAGAGAGGGGTGGACTCAGGTTAGGCCGGCGCAGTTTTGCTAGAGTAGTCACAGGCAGTGGTAACGTTACGTGAAGCTCCAGGGCTCCGTGAGCCCTGTTCAGCACTTAGCCGGCTGAGGGCGTGTCAGCGGGGGGGAGACAGATAGACAAGATAGGTACGATGGAACCCGTCACGCGAAATTGCGATTATGCAACAGTTTTCCCTAAAACTTACACTCAACTCAATATCATTCTAACGAAGATTTTAGAGCAAAAAAATAATTTTTCCACCAAACTTTTACCCAGCTATGAAGCTAAAAGTGACCTCAAAACCACTAGCATGAGTTGATAGCCACCAGGAACGCTAACTCGCAGAGCCCAGAGCCGCTCTGCCATTTAGCCCAGATACAAGATCAATTTCATTGGTCAAATTGAGCTGGCCCGACCTGACGTCACAATCTAGATGCTAGTTTTAATAGCCTTAATAGCTTCCCGAGTCCCGCTTTAAAATAATTTGAATGCATGCAATGGAAAGAAATTGGGAATCAAATGTGTACAGAGACAAATGGAGTCTCACAAGGGAAATACCAGTGATTTATGTAGTTGACTGTTTGTTATTCCTGTGCCTTATGGTAGTTTGTGACTCAATGAAAATGCACTGCTCAGCCACAACAGTAAAACTAATCATGTCTCCAACCCCTTATCTGTTATGATATATTTTTGTCAGGTGAAACCATAGAGAAAAAAAAGGAGACCGAACCAGAGCGTTAGCCCCCCCGCTATTCATTTCAATAGAAGTTGTTCAGTGGCGTTTTGAAGCACCCGGGAATATTACCAGAAGTATTGTTATAACTGCCACAGACCTCAAATTTGAGGTGCGGGCTTACGCACGTGATGTCATCAATGTCCGTCAACCAGAGTCATACTGAGGACCTAGTCCTGATTGCTGCCACACAAGCTACTGTCATATTGGTTACTCAGGTCACATGACCAGGAAACAGGTAACAGGAAGCAGCAGGTAACAGAAATCACCCAATGTTATGTAACGTAATGTTATGATTGAGACTGGCCGGTTGAGAGGAGTGTTCGTTACTAAATAAAGAAACCATCGCTTCTTTCACCTGAC
>NC_137863.1:49831964-49966964 GCF_963924005.1 Protomyctophum bolini
GCGCGTCAATACAGCCGCCTCAGTTATCTTCAATGAACCTATCCCACACCGGCGGCATCCGACGCCTGTGACGCGTCGCTGCGCACCTGCTTCACAGACGGTGTGCGTTGGGCTTGAGTGTCTGCCATGTATTTTGATGTGCCAACACAGTAAGAGCCTCTAGTCTCATTACATTATTTTGTTATCAGGTTTTTAATTGTTTATTCTCTATTTTAGTTAGTTAGTTTTGTGTTACCCATTGATTGTATGTGTTGATTTATGTATGCTGCTTTAGCGTGTATTGTTATATTTGTTCCTCCTGCATACGCAAAGCACTTTATAACTTTGTTTGGAAAAGTTAATTATTTAATCATGATCATTATCATTCTCCTTTGAAACGGAGGGTAAATAAAAGCAACAGAGGAATTCACATGTTGCAAATGATACATATACAGTATGTTTGTACATAATGTTAACTCATTCAGAGATCCAGTGCAGATATCTAGGGACATGCAGCTCAGTTATTACATTTTTACGACTCACAGTCTGTGAGTCTGTCTGTCTGGAGCTAATCTCACAAGCAATTGTGAATATCACACCTTAATTATCCTCCCGGCATCATTGCAGATTTCAGTTTGTCTTCAATCACGGCTATGCCTTCCGGTGAGTCTATGCAACTGCTAAGGGAAACTTGACACATGCAAATTAAATTCTAATGACCTGATAGACTGAGGCTAAAGTTATTGAAGTAACCCAATAACCAATAACGAGGGGAAATAATTACTCAACTTTTAGAATTTATATTTCTAGTATAGTCTACTAGTTTAATGAGTCACTGCACCAAAGAAAATAGTCCAGTGCATTAGGGAAATTATAGCCTATACATTCTCCTCAGACATTCATATTTTGCTATAGTGTATAAGCTCTAGTCTGTACTCTGTATCCGGTTATTTGAGAGAGGATTGGAATTTTGCGGGCCCATTGATTTTATCATGACCGTCCCGCTGCCGCCGTTGCAGCCCTCTACTGTACAGGTTCGCAAAATGTTCACAATGATGTTCACAACTTTGTCCTACTAGTCGCCCTAATATGCCCCTTCTATTCCTTTTGACCGTCTACTCTATACCAAATCTCTTGAAAGTCGATCTACACAGGAGCTATATGTTCGCCTAGAATAGTGACACTAGAGTTGTGCGGCTGGTCCCTTTGTGTACTGTGGATGATACATCTGAGAGAAACAGGGAGCTAAAGGAGCTTTCTCTTTACTTTGTGGTCACATTGCTCTCTGCACCATCTCCATTCCACCCTCCCTGAGGTGTAATCTTGGAAAGAACCAGCTGTTTCTCAACACATCGACTCTGAGGAGCAACGAGGGGCCTTCCAAATGGCCTTCTTCCATTACCTTAGGCTGCCTGTTTGTCCAGTTCCACCCTGGTAGCCAATAACATTTCCTTGCTTTGCGTCTGTTCTAGCTTGCTGCTCCTCTATTAAGCAATGGTAAGAAAATGAATGGCAATGAGCAGACATTTCAACTACTCAGCCCCGCTTAACTCATAAGGACAAGGCTGTTAAAGTGTCAAATGCTAGGAGCAAAAGGCAGTCGTACAAGACCGTGGTCCTGGGAGGGAGCATGGGGCTAATTTAGAGAAACACACAACGCCACTCCCAAAGTAATATAAATGCGTAATTTCAACTATCCCTGGGCCTTGTGCCACTATAAATCAGTTTAGCAGCACTGGCGCAGAGACACCATTTAATTATTATACAGAAGAGGGGAGTGTGGATCATCATTTGGGTTGAGATTAGGGTTGGGATCCTTTAGGACGGTCCGATTCCTTAACGGTTCCCTATATAATAATAAAATATATATATATATATAAATCTAGAGTTGTTCCGATACTGGTATCGTTTACTCGGGCCGAGACCACCCTCAAGTACTTGTAACCGTCCCGATACTTTGACCTGAGTACCAAAACATTAAAGATGGAGTGCCACAATTTTTGTATTTTTCCAGTTTTTCATGTGTCTATGAGGTGACAGTACTTCATTAGACACCCTGGAGTTGTTTTTATGTGCAAATAATACTTTGTATTTAGGGTTTCTTCCTGGAGGCTGAACCCTTGACAGTCAAACGGGCCAATGAAATAAACAGTAATATAGTGACACCACACTATCAGCCCCTCCCCTAACCCCTCCCCCTTTATCATACAACTACAGCTGTGGGTGCGGCTTCAGTTCAGGTGGATCACCACCCATCACCACCAGGCAATCCAGGCATACTTAATGAACTGGTGGGCGTGTCCACATAAAAGCATGATTTTAACAAATACTGTACACTTTTTGGAAAACAAGTTCTTCCCCCTTATATTGTAATAATACCTGATGATCATGTTTTAGGGTGGAAAAAACTACAAGCATAAATGACAACTGACAAGTGTAGATCGGAGATCCATCTGCATCTATGAGAAAAAGGGGGTAAAATAAGTGGTTAATCAACAAAAATAAAGTACTTGTATCGATATCGGCAAGTACAAAAAATGAAGTACTTGTACTCTTACTCGGTCTGAAAAAATCGGGACAACTCTATGAAATCACACACGTGTGAAGTGAGGGGCGCTCTTATCATCTTACAACATCATGTTTGTTTAAGCAACGGGTGCTAATGTTTGTTTTAGTCCTCAACACAAACACAAAATGTCTCTTTATTGTCTATGGCGTTTTCTTAATCAAGCATTGTTGAAAAACAAACATTAAAGCTGTATAGCTATAGGAGCCCCTCAAAAAAATGTATGCAGTATTGCATACATTGTAGTGATTCTCAAAGTGAGGTTTAGGGACCCTCTGGGTTACTTGGCAGGGTTCCGAATGGACCGGTCTGTAACCGAGTATACCAATGGAACCGAATGGACCTTTTGAACTAGACATGATCGCAAAATCACATCCTGATCCGCTCCCTGTTTATTTATTTTCACGGAAATGGCTTTAGGCTGGCTTTGTTTTTAACTTATTAACACACAGTCCAAATGGAATATTGTTTTTCTCCTCTGAACACAGCACGGCAGCGATATTGGTCCTTTGAGCTTAATTACACATGCATCAACGTGTAGACCAACAGCAGGTATAAGGCTGATCTCATGAATTACCTTTCAATGTTACAAGAAGGCGTGTTGTTCTACCTGGTCGTTCGCAAATAGTGCACTCCAAAAACGGGAGCACATTCCCGATGCACATTTACGAACACATCCAGAGGCTTGACAGTGGATCAACTTTAAACAAAAATGTGGGGCTCTTTAATTCTTGAAATTCTGCACCTGCGTTTGCCTGCTGTGACATTTATAGACATTTTAAATGCCCAAACACCAAGCGCCGCCTCCACCACTACCCGTCCAGCCCAGCCCTGGCATGTTAAACCATGGCAGGGACAAGACTAATCCATCACCACCATGCAGTGCCCTCTATTCCCCACCAGGCAAAGCACCAGATGCTAACGGGAATCCATATTTCTCATTTCCATGCAGGCAGTGAAAGGGACCACCTGTTGCGGCGAGCAGCTGGAGGTACATTAAACATCTGTGACACGTTGCCTCCTTAATATGCGCCTGGCTTCTGTACAATCAAAAGTAGCCTACATGCTGCCCAGAGAGCGGGGGGGGGGGGCGCCAGGCACACACAATGCTTGCAGAATGTGTGTTCACATGCCCATGAAAACATACACACATGAACACACACACACACACACACACACACCAGTGGTGGAAAAAGTAGGCCTACTCATATGTTTTACATGCGAGTACTTCAGAGATGAAAATAGTTTTGCGGTCCCAAAACGCATGTTATTGATAATGGACGCAACTTTATCCTGCACTGAAGACTATAGCAGTGGACGTGGTTATAGTAATCATGGAAATCTAGCACTGTATCGGTCACACACTGTTCTACGTGGAAATCTAGCACTCTTTCGGCTAAACACTGATGCGCTGAAATCCTTCTCCCCTCCTCACACACACACACACACACACACACACACACACACACACGACATGATGAGCCCTCGATCGTCTTTAAACCTCTTCCTTGGACCACTCTGGAATAATGTTGATCGTCATACACAGTACTAACCTTTTCATCTCAAATTGACCGGCCAAAATAAATCCACCAACGATTTTCGATGTGTTGCTCCGCTCGAAAGAAAGAAGGAACTCACCATCAAAAACTATTTTAACAGAGCAGTTAACAATACAGTAGATCAATGCAGCAGTTTGGTCAGGTGCTGCTTTTCAGAGTGACCTATTATGCAGTATACGTGCAAGATCAAGAGCGTGATGGCACATCCAACGGTTTGAAATGAAAACGATACATATTAGTCTGTGCTGATCAGATGGGAGTCTTGGCAGAGTATATACTGTAGCAGCGTTGCCTCAGCAGCAGTTTGAGTTTCTATAGAATATAGTTTCAATGAGAATGATCCAACAGTTAAGTTTTGTTTCCTGCTGTGTGTTCAGTTTGGGAAAGTTGTCCAGCACATCTTTTTACATCACTGAGCTGGCTGAGTTAACAGGGACACCTTGTCTCTGTCAGATGCCAGATGTATTTTCCAGGATAACAGAAATTACACTCGGAAAAATGTTATTTTGAAAGCGAAATGCCCAACAATATTAAAAGTTTATTTTATTACTTTATTTTATGTAATGTATTCCACTGTATGCATGTTTTGTTTTCATGTTTTGTGTCAGGACTGCGGATGTAAATGGGCATCTTTGGTGTACTCTGGTGTATTTACGCTGCATTCATAATTATGCATTTTTTATTATCATGCAATGTCCCATCTAAATAAACAAATAAAGTAAAATAGAGTACTATATATTTTTTATTTGCCTCCAAGTGAAGAGCCAAGAGCTCTTTAAAATGATCAATTGTATACTCTGGTCCAGCACAAGGCAGAAGCCCTACTTCACTGGCTGTAATCAAAAACAGCCAATAAAGTTAATTATTCACCAAAACAAAGAAAGCCCACAGCCCACAACATAAGAAATCAGAATGCATTTAATGTATTTATGCAGTTACTCTGCAGGCTGTGCGTTGTTTACCCGCCATGTGTAATGTTCTGAATATGTGTTGAACTGTCAATTTTGTGAACTTGTAACTTGAAAATGCATTACAGTAAATTGAAAGTCAACATCATGGCACATAGAATATGATGCCGGCCAGGCAATAACCACAGGCTCTGACACGCACGGATGGTGGACAGTGATTAATTTATTTGAGTACTGTGCATGTGTACATATGTTTATTTTTTTCAAGACAAATAGTGTATTTTTGACTCCACTACAATGAGCTTGTAGATCGGCTAATTTCACTGTTATTTATATTTTTAAAACATTAAAGAAAGCATTTATTTCTGAAAACGTATGTATTTTTTTCTAAGCAAGAATTCCAGAACTTTACCTCTTCTTGTACAACACAGAGCATCTATCCACTTGTAGTTGGATGCTATTTGACCAGGAGTATCTAGATACTTTGACACCAAACGTACTGAGGTTGCATGAGTACTTTGTCCACAACTGCATGCACCACTGTTGTCACAGAGCTGACTGGTGTTCCATCAAAACAAACAACAGAGATGACACGCACCATTTTGAAAGGATGGGCCAATAATGTAAAAAACAAATAATAATAAGATATTTAAGAGGGTTAGAGTGGCGATTAATGTCATTTTCTGGCAAATCGGAGGCTTTACTGGTATATATTTCAATCAGAGTTGATGTTTTGAGACACAGTGGGGGTGACAAACTGGGACACAATCCTCCAAAGCTCAGAAGTATTGTTATGTCTCCTGGGTATTATCTTACAAAGCCTATTATGCTGCGGTAGCTGTAATTTGTGCACGCACGCACGCACGCACGCGCACGCACACACACACACACACACACACACACACACACACCCCGGGAGCACATTAGCAGGCGTGAAGGCGTCAGTTGGACGCTCAAGTTTTCTTCTTCGTGGGGTTTTTAGACAGCTGGTGGATGGAAAAGAAGCTCCACCTCCGCGCCCGACGGACGCGACGGACAGCTTTCCGGAACAGCTTGCCCCAGACTCAAATGGAAGCCGCGCACAAGCGTGAAAATGAAGCGCGTCACAGCGCACTGATAGGCACTAGCCAATGGAAAAGATTCAGCCTGCAGCCCATCCACTGGGCGGGTTTTCACTTGTAGTTTTCTTCTTTCACGGAGTCAAACGCCCCCCCCCCCCCCCCCCCCCCCCCCATGTCGAGGGATACAGGGAGACATCTGGGCAGTGGGCAGTGGGCACCTCGAAGTAACATTCTGTCCAAATTGTTAACAAAACATTGTCTGAAGAAATGTAAAGCAGTGGTTCTCATGTTTGCTTCAGATCACCCCTGTAATATTTTCATCCATGGCACCCCTGGCTGAATTACATTGTCATTTACTGTAACCCTGATCCATGATGACATTGAAAATAACTTCATACTTTATAAAATAGCCCTTATCTTCAACTTCCCCTTCACTCGTTATCATCATCTCCATCACCATTCTCCGTGGTGGTCTAGTGGTTAGGATTCGGCGTTCTCACCGCCGCGGCCCGGGTTCGATTCCCGGTCAGGGAACACTGTTTTATGATGAATTCATGTTCTGTTCTTTAACTATTATAGAAGTGTCTATTTGTACGTCTCTAAATGTTTTGATGAATTGAACAATGTGGACCCTGTTGTAAACAAGTGTAATGCTTAATGGGGTCGTCCACTCACAGTTAACAGTCTTTGTATTGAGTTTGTGCTTGAAATGTACTGACTTGAGAGAAATGTACTGTTAAGGGCAGTACAGTCTCAAGAGTATGGACTGCCCTTTATTCTGCAAACTGTTAATAAATATTTTAATCAATCAATCAAAAAACTCCTTCTCACCGCCGCTAGTGTGGCCTCGGGTTGACAATTCCAAAGGCACGTACGTTAACCAGTCGACTAGAGAGTAATAACTCTATAGCCAAGTAGCAACGCAGCAGCATATAGCCTACACTAGAATGCGCCTTTGTCTGTCAACATCTTGTCACTCACTTGTCACTCTCACGCCTACTTCGCCAACCAAGAAATAGAGGACTACAGGCCTTTAAATAGGCTTCCGTGTGCGTCCCCTCTTGGGACCGCCCAACGCCCCGGAAGGCAGTAAACTGAGACCTGACGCGACGTCCAACTGACGCCTTCACGTCTGTAATGTGCCTGCACTGACACACACACACACACACACACACGCCCTGTGGCTAGTAATGTGCGTGTGTATGTGCACACACACACACACACACATAAACAAACACATCAGTGCAAAGCTCAATGTGTCCCTGGATTATAGTTATGGTGCGTGTGCAACTGTGCTTCCAGCTGTGCACCATTAAAAACAGATGTGATATTTTCATGTCATAAATTCTGTAGGATATGGATACAGCAAATTCAACATGGAGCAATATATATATATATATATATATATATATATATATATATATATATATATATATATATACTTATATATATATATATATATATATATATATATATATATATATATATATATATCCCAACTTAAACCTGCACATTCATAATCATTTCTGCCAGCAGTGCCAGTATGTACGGTACAGATGCATTGCACACACAAACACACAGCAAGAGAGTGCCCCTCCCAGTGGGAAAACGTGACATCACTGTTGGTCCAGGCCAGTGTTTCCCAAAAGCAACCCCCCAAAAAATGTCTCTATGGTCACGTGTTCAAGACCGATCTGTCTGATTTCAGATTCCATCCTAATTGGCTAACATTGGCTTTCAAAGTTTTGAACAAAAATCCTCAAATCATGAACGGAGCGTGCAAATTTATGTGAAATCTTTCACAGACTTTCCTACTAGGCTGAGGAATATATCCCACCCTTTTCACATTGTCCTGTTACGCCACCAACAGGTGGATTTTTGCAAAACACATTTTTGGAACAAAATGCCTCAAATAATCCAATTGCCATCCAAGGCGTAAGAAGAAATGTCACCCTTTTCACATTGGCCTATTTTAGCGTCACCAGGAGGCCTACCCTGGTGGAGACCTGTGCCCGAGGGGCACTTTTTCCTAGTATGGTTACGGCTTAGACACGGTTATGAGCAGAACTTCAGAGGTCAGTCCGTGGTCCCACGACTTTGCAACCAGTGTCAATTATCTAATGTAATCCTACACTTCGTCTGTAAACCTGGGGACAGTGGGGTGGCAGCGGACTGACCGCATAAGGAGTCCAAGCTGCTGATCCGTCGGGACTTTAAAAACCAACATTCATCTCTCAAGACTGTGCTGTTATGTGCATTTATTACATGGCTTGGTTTAATGCTTGATTCTGATTAGTCAATCGCTGAATTCAGCAGTGTGTTTTTTCTTGATAACAGACCGCTCCCCTCTAAAACAGACCGCTGCCTAATCAAACCCTCTGAGCACCGGCTGCGCCCCGCTTGATTTAATGCTGTTTCCAACATGACAGCCATGTAAACACACACACACACACACACACACACACACACACACACACACACACAGTGACACACAATGTGATTCACAGCTAAACATTGCTCTCAAAATCTTTTTGAAAACATTTGAGCTAAAAATAGACTAGCAGCTACCCAAAAATAGATTATATTTGATCAAATCACTTCCTTGTTTTCCGACAGTGCTCCAGCCCTGTGAAGACACAGCCAGCGGGAATGCGTTTTTTGTTGCGTTTTATTAATTTTATTAATATGTATTAATTTATGTTAGCCATGTAATAAGCGGGATGGAGTCAAACCCACGTACGTTTTACACAAAAAAGAAGGTCGTCGTACACAGAAGCGAAAATAAAGGACAAAATAAAAATGTCCCGTTCTCCCTGCACGAGGATCTGCTCTGGGGAACTTTCCTGTTCCCAGGTGGCCGATTCAACTCACTGCCGCCCGAACAACTGTGCCAGTCTAGTGCACATCTTGATGCTTTCAAATGCTACTACAGTACAGTATATGAAGTGGAGATGTTACTATTTGTGAAGCAGAGATGCATTATTAAAAACACAATGGAGATGGCTTCCAGATGGCTATTACAATACTTAACTCACCCTGCAGCACCACAGAGCCTTCTACGTGAAATGTGTAAAATGTGTTCTGCATGCTGAGTCACAAGACAAAATTCAGTGTGAACTGACAATAAAGTAGTACTATACGTATCGTATCATCATCTTCATCATCAATCAGGTTTATTGTCACATCACAGGTATTAAAACGTGAGCATAGCAGAAAATGTATACAGGACCATACAAATAAAAACAATTGTATTTTATCGTAATATAGTATTATATCATGTATGTATCTATACTGTAGATGGTGTTCTGGTCCAGGATTAGCAGATTAGCTGGATGCTGACTGGGTGCAGTTGTTCATGATCCTGATGGATACATTTCTCATGGACATTGTCATGCAAAACAAACCAGGCTGTATATGGTGGCTAAGGTTAGTAGGGAGATTCACTTTTTGGGGGGGACAGTAGAGATTCTATTCTATTTTCAGAGTTATGTATTTTCAGTATAGGGTTAAAATGACTGTTCTCTGTGTGTGTGTGCGAGCGTGCGTGTGTGCGTGTGTGCGTGCGTGTGTGCGTGCGTGCACACTGGCAGTCTTATGTTGAGATATTGGTTCTATTTGTCGGCCCAAAGCATGGATGATGACCGGGGAGAAGAGGAGTGCAGGCTATATATCAGTAAAAACAAATCCACACCATTAATACACATAACATAACTAATGAAAACCATGAGAAGAAAACCGTGTCTCTACATCACTCATTAATGTTGCTATGAGCATGACATATTTTTTTGCCTCCATCTTCCAACCTTTCACAGCCAGATCAACATATTCTTCTCCTCTCTAGCTCCCTCTCTGGCCATAATTAAACATTATGCCAGCCACCAGCTCGGGCCTCTTTGCAAAAAATACAATGCAGGAAGGATGTGTATCTATGTGTATAACACACAAACGCTCGCGCAACATGACACAACATGACACAGATATCTGTACCACCGAGGTAAGTAGTCTTTAACACATTATGCATGATTCATAGCTTTTATAGGAACAGGCAGCACAGAGGCATTAATCTTGCATTGCAATGCTACTGGTGCCATTGTGCAGAAACAAGGTGCAATGTGTTCGGTGTTCTCCCTGCTTCCTCAAATTCACTGTAAGAAAAATACACTGTATAGTATATTCACTGTACATTTCTTTATATGTACTAGAGCGGTGCCCGTGGAGCCTCTACAGCGGTGCCCGTTGGGCACTGGCCTATCCAGATATTATGCGTTGGAGACTCTACAGTTGGGCACGATGCAAGTTGGAAATTAATGCCCCACCTTTTATGCCCATATATGGAGTTCTTTGTCAGGCATATGGAGTCTATGCAGACGTCAGAATGATGTCGGAACAGTTCTTTGTCAGGCATGCCCAAATATGGAGTCTGGCCCGGGCATTGGCCTTTTGTGGCCCAGCAGAGGCCTTTTGTGGCCCAGCAGAGGCCTTTAGTGGCGGTTCTGGACAACCGAGGGTTCCGACCTACTCGACACCGGGCACTGCACTCCCTGTGGGGGTGTGGAACGCATGTGTCGAATTTCAAGTCGGTGGGGTGATTGGTTCTCGAGTTACGTGGATTACAGACGTACAGAGACTTGGTGCATTTATAGTTAGATGGATTGACTGTGCATATGTTTGATTTGATTTGATTTATTTGATATATTCAAGATACAGTTCAAAAAGAGCAGTACAGAATTTTCAGGATTGCACAAAAAGTCAAAGACTTAATTCCATTGTGGTCCAAATAAATAAATACAGCATATGGTATAGAAAGAACATGCGTTGACTAAAATCACAATAATGGACATAAGACGACACCATCATAGATCACTAAACAAAACAATAAATACATAATAAATAGATAAATACAGCACTATTCTAGCTTGCCCATCAGCCAGTTTTTAAAAATGTTTTTAAAAATGTTCAAGGACTGGGCAAATTTAATTTCCCTTGGGATTTTGTTCCAGTCCTCCACCCCCGTATATTTAAATGAGCTTCTGCCTACCTTGTTTTTTATGTTTGGTAGTTTAAGATCATACACTCACCCTTGTATTCAAGCTATGGGACTTACGGGAAGTAACCTTTAAAATATGTTGGGCATTTTGTATAGACCATAATGAGTGTTGACTCGTTCAGAGATCCAGATTCCAGTGCCGATGTGGCCAGCAGCTCAGTATTGTATTTTATTTTTTCTCCTTACTTGTACTAGTCTGTATCTTGGTTTGGTTCTTGGCCCGTCGTCTTACCTGTACCTCTCCTGTGTTGCTTTCTTACTGCTCTTACTGCCGTGACAACTGATTTTCACAACAACAGGGATCAATATAGATTTATCTGATGTCGTCTGCTCAAACTGATTGCTTTGAGCAGGTTGAGCGGTTGGACTGACGGAGAGGCCCGCATGGCAGCTAATCCACACTGTGCATCTTGCACTTCTGTAAACCTAGTTCTGAGCCACTGTTGTAAAGCACACTCCCTGGATGCCAACGACGAACCTCTGCCCCACATTTTTGCCGATTTAGGCAAAACACATTTCTGTAGATTACTCATACTCATTTTATCCATACATCACACAATTCAGTATACACTATCTCCATAGTCATGTGATCAACACGGAGCGGCACCATTTCCCATCTTCCATCCTGATTGGCTAAGATTGGCTTCCAAAGCTCACACGATTGGGCCGTTTCGAAAAAATGCCACAAATCACAAATACAGTGTGCAATTTCCGTGAAATTATACACGCACATTTCCGCTAGGCCGAGGATGACATGCCACATTTTTTTTCCCCAAAATCAGCCTCACGGTGGCGCTATAACAGGCCAATTCCTGTTTTTAGCTATAACTGCATCAATTTGTATACAATTTATGTATGCGCACATGGAAAAACATTGTCCCTGCATCCCTCCAACGACAAACCTCTGCCCCAAATATTCCTAGTTTAGGTCGCGATCGTTTTGGTCGCACTACAGCAATTATATGCATGACCAAAATGGTCGCAATTTCAAGCCCTGGACAGGAGATATATGGTCTCTCTTTCTGGTAGCAGTCAAGAGTTTGGCTCAATATTTCGGCCTCCCATAATTCCGAACGAACTATTCCAAACCTATTCCAATTCCAAACCCTAACCTCAGCTTTCACCAGCCACGTAGGTCACTAACCCTAAACTCAGTCTTCACCAGCCATGTAGGTCGCTAACCCTAACCTCAGTCTTAACCGGCAACGTAGGTTGCTAACCCTAACCTCAGCCTTAACTGGCCACATAGGTCGCAAACCCTAACCTCAGTCTTAACCGACCACGTAGGTCGGACTAACGGGAGGTCAAACTTATGGACACTTTGGACAGTCCCCCTGGTGGATGCATTTTGGACCAGCTGGTGACGGGAGAGGGACGACTGGCTAATCCCAGCGTGAAGGGAGTTGCAATAATCTAAACAAGCTGTGCGTCATGCGCACAGTCCAAGTCCAGTTGGAGACCTGTGTTGCATTTTCCCTCTGAGTTTCTGTCTCTAAATGAAGCAGGCACCGCCTGCCTACCCTAAAAGGAAAAGCTTGTGACTAAAAATAATTACACACAAAAAACCCTCATAAATCATCACACTGTACATCCACTATTCCACTTACACAGATGGCAGTAAATTAATTGTTGGCAAAGGAGTGTATATTATACCTCACTTTCAATTCATTCACCATATCATTTCAAACCAGAAATGGATTTAACTCTTATCCCCCGAGGAACACACACACATGCGTTGTAGACACTATGTGTAAGTGTAGGTTCTCCCGTAGTAGAAAGGGCTGCGCCGGAGAGCAGGTTTATGTATCGAGAACTGATCCATTTCCATTTCCGGTTGCCATAGCCGACTGCCGTATCCGTCGTTGCTTAAAGTCGCTACTCACTCACTGTAGGAGGCCTATCTCTCTCCAGCACCCTCTAGCCCGTGCTGTCCAGACTAGAGCCTATGATGCAAATGAAACCGGTGACTATGTTGATTTGGAATTGTTTGCCATTATGAAAAGGCACAGGGCTTGGGGATTATCATAGAAGATTAAGATTACAAAAACATGACTTTGAACAAATCTCTTTTTGTTCATTTTAAATTAAAAATACATATGGTTGCAGTTTTGACACACACTGTGCTGTTAGATTATATATGTTTTCCTGTTCACTAGGGATACATCTCAGTGAAATACTGGTGTCTTTTCCTTTGGACTGAAAATATTGTGGTAGATTGTAGATCTTTGCTTACACACTGTATCTATTTTTTCATTGAAAGGATTATGGTACAGTGCTTGTAAATTGAAAAGATTATGGTAGAATAGGTTGTAATCTTTATACACTCACTGTCACACACTGTGGATATGTGTCCGGTTCGCTAGATAACAAAAGCTCGGAAATTAGGATCGACAACAGAGAAATGATTGCACTAGCTGATTGTTAGGCCAACTTGCCGACCAACGTTGTAACTTCGGTCACACAACGCTCCACAAACAATTGCTTTCCACAGCAGCACTGTCAAATAATAGGGTTCCACATGAACACCTGATAAATGGATGTGTTCGTCTCAGACAGGACATGCTATACACATGTCAACTATACACATGTCACAGTAAGGTTCATTACCGACCGCGGTAAGGTTCATTACCGACCGCGGTCGAAAAATGATGATTAAGGTTCATTATTTGAGTGTGTCATTTGCAACCCTGCAAGCGAAGTCACTGCACTGAACTGTAAAACAACTCGCTTTTGCTCTCACACATCTTGCTGAGGAATCCCCTCTAAGGCCTGTAATAAAGAGTTATTGCCTTGCCCCCCACACCGCAGATTCATCTCTTACTGGATACCTGCTGTTTTGCTGTCAGCCCAGACATGGTATATCTAATATGTCACTTCTAAACCCTGTCTATCAGATCCACAGTGGGATACTAACATACATACAACATAATTTTACCAGTTTTTCATCAGCTGCTCTGTTTAAATAGCCGAATAGTAGAACAACACTATCACCTTTCCCAGGCATTCTTCAAAGATTTCACCAGATTCAATAGCTGAGGTCAGCTGGGCTCGACAGTGCGACTAGGTAGTCGCATTTGCTACTAAAAATAACACTGTGCGAGTTGTAGAATTAATTTTGTAGCACTGGTGCGAATACATAATTTGACCGTTCAATCGTGATAAAGACCTGGCTGGATAAATATCAGTGGTCCATCCATTGTGCGACCTGCTTAACGAGCAACAGTAGGCAGCCGAGGGGTGATTTCACCCAACACCCAAAGTCCCAAACTGTCCCCCCCAGTGGCCCCACCACCACCAGCTTAGTAAGTTAATAGTCTACTGTAGCTGTGTGTCAGATGTTCTGTCTGAAGCAGTCAAAGCCAAGGAGAATGTTACAATTTAATTCACAATCGAGCATCTTGCCCTGCACCGAATATCACATGATAGAACAGCAGGATAAAAACGGATAGTCTGTCTATCCATCCATGAGCAACATAGAATTGAATTGATTATCTATCTATCTATCTATCTATCTATCTATCTATCTATCTATCTATCTATCTATCTATCTATCTATCTATCTATCTAAAAAAACAAATAGTCTATCAGCATAAAAACGAATTATATCCTGATGAATATCAATATTTTGATAATTGCTGAAAATATATTGTTATATAATATTTTGCCATATAGCCCGCCCCTACCTCTTATCACTTTATTAAATAAAAATCACACCCGTGTGAAGTGAGGGGCACTCTTATCATCATACATCATCATGAATCATCTCATACTGGCCAATCAGAATGCCTGTGATTGGTTAGCTGATTTGCTCGTTTGTAAATTTTCCTTTCAATGTCAATGGCATTTAATGTTTTGATGTTTAATTTACGTCATATTTAGCGGAATTTTGACCAAATTTCTCCGTTCATTGACAATGGCAAATATTAAGACGTGTGTGGGGACAAGATTTAGCAGACATTTGACCTGAATTCCCCTTTCATTGTCAATGGCAAATCTTTAGATGTGTGGGGAGTGGGGACTAAAGCTGTATAAACACGCCACTCACAAACGTGATAACTTTTCATCGTGCCCCTAAAATAATTTGTAGCACACGTGCTACTTGGAAAAATGCTAAGCGTCGAGCCCTGGCTGAGGTTTTGTTGTGACATCCCAGATAGTCTTTCAATCAGTTCCTTACGTACCAAACATCATTATACTAAAAGCATTCATACAGGAAAACCATATTTAAATCTGGTCACAGAGAGACAACAATGGAGCGCACAAGACATGTAAAGAGAGAGACAGAAAGAAAAGGAGACAAAGAAATGGGATGAGGGGGCAGAAAGGCAGAATGAGTCGACAGCCAGCGGCTCCATTAGCTCCTCACAAAGGTCAACTGTCTGCTGTCCCTCAGCCCTCAGATGATCAGATCAGACAGCTGAAGCCAATATGGGCTCTATGCACACACGCCGTTTTGGAAATAACTTTTCCTACTTCCTTCACAGGTGTTACCGCTCATCAGGGCTCGACGCTTAAGGCCGCAGTCACATCTATCAGACAAGCGTCTTATGGTTGTCTGATGAAAAGCATCAGACAAGACAGCTCCCAATGCATTTCTAATGGGAGTCACGTGGTCTCATCAGACAAACGTGTTTCATGGGGGGGGGGGGGGGGGGCAAGACACAAGACACAAAACATTTTGTAGGCCACAAGCTGAAGAACAAGGCGGCACCTCAGACAAGACAAAAAGGGTTGGGTTTACCCGCCAACCAATAGGAGAGAAGGTCCGTTTGTTACGCTACACTGGGCGGTCTTTTCACACTCTGTTGTTTTTTTTTCTGCAGAGTGCTGCAGACACGGAAGAGGAACGAGCCTATGCGCTTTCGTAACGAAAATGATTTTATTGTTCAGTAAAGTAGTTTGGTCTGTTCCAGTAAGCAATTCAACAGGAAAATATAATCCCTGCCCGTCGTGGCCGAACAGAAAATTAAAACAAACGTTATAATTCAAGGTGCATGCATTTTATCATTCACTCCTAATGCTTATATGATTCTGCCCTGTGTTATGATCTGAGTGCCTATGCTGTGTAGCCTACTTGTACGACTGTACGTGAATATACAAATGTACTAGATATTTATCGTGTACACACGCACACACACACACACACACACACACACGCTGCTGTTTTGCACAGGTGCTGCTCCTCGATCCTGATCCTGTCCTGTCTGCCTGTCTGTCTGTCCGTGACACCGTGATCAACTGACCATGCACGTTCGACAGTCTATTTAGATTGCCTCACAGTCGCTAGTCGCTAGGCTAGTGGATAGGCTGTCAACTCAACTCAACTGTCAATATATGAATGTGCAGCTAAAACCGTAGCCCATGTGGCTGGCACTGGAGGAGTGGTGGTGGTGGGCTGGCTGGGTAGCCTACATCTCCGATGCGGTTCCCACTTGCGCTGGCGGTACATTTGGCATTCGAGCGACGCGTCCTTAAGGACTAAGGAGTAGTAACATATAGCCTACACTTGCTGCAGTAGGTGTAAAAGATATGCAGTCACCTTCACTCTGCGCTCCAACAATATCACTACCATGTGAGGTATGACAGCAGTTGAGCCAAATAAGTCCATACTAATTATCCATAATGTATAAATATTACCCACTAACCCTACGACACTGTGGTATTGTGGTTTTGCATATTCAGACTATTACCCCAAAACAGTATGTATACTCACTCTGCTTCTCTTCTGAAACTGGCAACTGCTATCACATTTGATCACTCCTGGATGTCAGACTATAAGACTTGTATAAACCAATGAATAGTGTGACAGTGCTTTAATCTGTGGGCACAATTATGGAAACTCTGTATACAATACATATTTTGTGATTCAAAGTAACGTCTAAATGGTTTCTACATCTTCATAAACACTTACTACACCGTTACACTACACTATACTATTACACTTATCATAGTTCATGGTATCATATTACACGTGTCATAGCAGCATCCACCCACCTGGGAGGTACCAACATGGACTTCCAGAGCAGTACATGGACCTGGGAGAAGTGGCAATTCAATAAAACAAGCAGAAAGCCTGCAACACTGCATGTGTTTGGAAACAACAATAGAGCCACAACATAGTGAAAACCTTTTATCCTTTTCTTTATTGCTTAAAGAATACAACTTTGTAATCAAATGAATGTGTATCAATTACAACCACGTTATCTATGTTTATATTAAGGGTTTACCACACAGTCGCATTGCAAATGTTTGATAATACACCAGAGGTGGGCAAAAGAACAAATTCAGCCCAGATAAAGCATTTTACAAAGTAAACATCCTTAACATTGTGTACATTTGCTTGGATGCACTCCGCAGCCAAGCAGAGCAGTACGGGCATCTGGAATGGGTAGAGGGCTCAGAAGGGCTGGGCGCCTGAACACTGTGCATCGCGGGGCTGGCAGACTGACCACTGTGCATCGCAGGGCTGGCAGACTGAGGAGGGCTGGACAGCTGACCTGAATAGAGTTTGCACTTCGGCAGGTGTTTTCTCATCGCATCAGCCCTTAAAAGGGTGTTCTTACACCGCAGGGACAATGATAGTGTGCCTGAGATGTGTCTGATCTGCAGTTAAGACAGCATCTAATGATGCGCAGATCTAGAGGGAGGGGAGACATACAATATGACAAATTAATATACAGTATATATTATACACACACAGCACCAACTCATTCTTACATTTCAAATGTACTTAAGGGGAAATCCATCCTTCATAGACCACTGGCAGTCACTAGACTGACTCACTGACTGAACACACAAATTGCATGCGTTGCAGAGATGGAACCTGGGTGAAATGAGTGCATGAATAACACACCCTGCCTGGCCAAGGCCAACAGTCTGAATAAGTCCCAATGTCAATTTGAAAGATAATGAAAATGCCTCCTCTCTACAGTACATCCAGACATACATCCTAAAAATAAAAAACAAGCTTATACATACCTTCAAAAGCGATTGCAGTTTTAATATGAGCAGTGGTACAGTGTACAGCAGGTTGTACATTGTTTGAGCTGTACAGACTCATTGGTGGTCAATATGGAACGATGCATCTGTTAATAAAAATAAACAAGACAATTTTAACAATTACACTGAATTTGCAGAGCAGATAATCTACATCTGTAGACAGGCATAAAGGCCATAGATCTGTCAATTTGCCTATGCTGTAACAATAACCGTAATCTTTTTTTTAAGTATTAAACTAATAAAAATGATCCATCATTTAACAGACCTCACAAATTAAAATAATATGTCACCAGAAGCAGGGATGTATGTTGTATGCAGCCATGCTAGCTGCTGCTAATGAATAACCTAACACTTTGGCTACATGTTTAAGAAATTATTTCATATTTATGTCAGACATGCTCTATGTGAAGAGTTTTCCTGTGTCATTAACTAATTTCATGGAACATAACAGCTAACAAAATAATGCAAGTGCATGTTACAAAAACAGAATATAAGGGGGAAAACGAACCCGTTTAACTCCTAACGCTAGGTGCATTAATGGTAGTTTAGCTTCATAAGTTAGAATCGGAATATTGCTTGTTGTGTTATTACTCGAGTGTTAGCTACCGGTGTATCCTTTGTATCTGTCCGGTATTTAGCTAAGAGGCTAAGCTACTCGAGCAGGCAAGAAAGAAAAGAAAAACAAACTCATTAACTCCTGTTCATAAGGCTATAGTTTGCACTGCAGAACGTTTACATTTATATTAAGTTATACTTATAATATTAATATTGTCTTGCTGGTTTACGTACCTTGCGGAGGAAGAACGAGAAGAGTCTGGAAAGTGGAAAGAACTGCAGCAAACGGGCTGTAATATAAGTAACCCAATAGTGTAAGTGGTGCCAGATTTTGCAACAGAAATGTTGAAAAGAAGCCACTCAACAAATTGCAACAGATTAGCTCATTTAAATCTAATGTTCATCAACTGTTTGAAAATAGCAGAGCTAGAAGCATAGCAGCATATTAAATTAATAATAATATTAATAATAATACAAATAACGATAATAATACAAGTCGCTTATAATAAGGACATGGCATGCGGACATAACTACTTCCTGGTCAATGCCCCCGCCCTCGCAGAGACTTCTTGATCGATCAATCCTGCCCTGCAGTCAGACGCTTCTCCAGATTCCGCAAAGCATTGTGGTCAATTGATGCGACAAACGACAAGACAGATGAAACGATAAAACATTGATAAGACGCTTGTCTGATAGGTGTGACAGGCGCCTAACATTTTTCAAGTAGCACGTGTGCTACTAAGTTGAAAAATCTAGTAGCACACAAATTATTTTAGAAGCACAATGAGAAGTTATCAAATAATGGGTTTTTGAGGGGCGCTAGCTCCTCCTATGTATAGGCAAGTTGCAAAAAGCCTGCCAAAGGGGATACTCGGAGTCGGGACCTTAGACCCCACATTTATTTAAATGGTTTCTATCCTCTCCAGTCTTCTTATTATTTATTTATCGACGATTGTCATTATTATTATTATTATTACTATTCATTTTACTTTTGTTAAGAAAACCACTAGTAAACGTTGAAACTATTTGCTCCAGAGCTATCCCCTGATATATACATTTTTCAGACTGAGTTCTGCGAGATGCTGAGCTCCATATTGTTCTGCTCCACCGTGTCTTTATTTTTTGTGTGTGCGCTTGTGATGTGTGTGTGTGGTGTGTGTGTGTGTGTGTGTGTGTGTGTGTGTGTGTATGTGTGTGTGCGTGCGTGCGCGCGTTTGTGTGTGCGTGCGTGCGTGTGTCTCATGCTCTCCCGTGCCCTGCTCTTCCCACCATCAGCCCAGCTTAATGTCTTATATTCTTATCCATACTCATGGTCATAATGTCATTTTTATTTCTATAATCAAACTATGAAAGGTTTACATATTTATACATGTTAATATCAGGAGCCTGTTCCTAAAAAAATAACCTTTTAAGGGCCAGGGTTGCTTATAACCAATAATAAACAACTTGGTTGACAGACTCTATCCCAGATAATGCTGTCGAACTTAAAGAGGCACAAGAGGAGAACTTAAAGAATACGTGTTGTATAGAGCTGATAGAGGCACAAGAGGAGGAGGAGTGGCTACATATATATCTCTTCTCACTTAGCCTCTGAGCTTGTTAACCCAACGGTGAAGCCCATGCATTTTGAATGCTTTATATTCACCCGAATAATGTTTCATGAAAATAAACACCTGGTAATTGGAAATATTTACAGGCCCCGGATGCTCCCTCTCAATCCCATTGCAAGATGCTGTACTCTGTCATCGACTCTAAGCCATTGCAGCCTGTCAAAGTGGGCAGGGGTGAGGTGGGTTCGGGGGGTGAGGCCAAGTAGGAGCCTGACCAGTTTGTTTTGGGAGCTCTGGAACCTTGTTTTAAGGGCCTTTGAGGTGCTGTGGTACCAAGAGGTGCATGCATATAGTCAAAGAAACCTGTTCAATGAGGTAATGGTTATACATTTCAGACGAAAGCACAATAAAGACATGCAAAAACTGCTACTTTATTGTGGACAAAACCATAAAGCACTATATATTAAACACTTGTTTTACAACAGGGTCCACTGAGTTCAATTCATCATAATGGGCTCTATGCAGCCAAAACTGTAATGTATAGGTAGGCTATGTTATTCTTAATTTCAGTAGTAGCCTATTGGCATCTTGGTCTATACCTCTGATATTTGATTTAACTGCAACAGTAATCTGTTCATGTTCTCTTCACATTGTGTGAATAAAAGCCTCATTTTGTAACTTAATTTCATTATTAATCATTCCATGTCATGACAATAATTTTGTCCAATGAGGTTTGGTCTTTCCTAGATGGAAATGTAGGTCGTGGCTGACCAAAAAAATCCAATATGACCAACATTATTTGGGCGTGCGGCCCTCGGACAATTGGTATTTAGCTGAGTGGCCCCTGAGCCAAGTTGAGTAGCCCTTACAGTCAGGGGTGGAAAGTAACTAAGTACTTTTACTTTACAATTCGAAACTGGCCCCTGTACAATCTGAATCCCCCCCACCCCCCCCCCTTTTCCCCCTCACTATCTTTTCCCTTTTTGCTTCCTATATAGCACTTTGAGCTACATTTATGTATGAAAGGTGCTATACAAATAAAGTTTATTATTATTATTATTATTATATGATGAATTCCTGTTCTGTTCTTTAACTATATAGAAGTGTCTATTTGTATGTCTCTAAATGTTTTGATGAATTGAACAATGTGGACCCTGTTGTAAACAAGTGTAATGCTTAATCGGGTCGTCCACTCACAGTTAACAGTCTTTGTATTGAGTTTGTGCTTGAAATGTACTGTAATTCTGCAAACTGTTAATAAATATTTCAATCAATCAAAAAACTTAAGCCGATCTACAAGCCGATCTACAAGCTCACCATGCATCACGTTGCGACGCATTGTGAGCTTGTAGATCGGCTATTTTCAATAGATTTTCTACACATTTGAACTTGCGAAATAGGACATTCTGCAATATGACTACGTTTGTACTTTTACTCAAGTATACATTTTCAATTCCGTCATTTTACTTGTAACGAAGTAGTTATAAATTTCAGTATTGGTACTTTTACTTAAAGGACCACTTCACCACTTTTCAACCTATCTTCATATAATAGGTCCTCACTAATAATCATGATAAAATGGCACAATTTTGTTCTACTCAGTCTGTGTCTCATAGGAGGGCTGTGGGCAGTTCAGAAACCGTCCTCCAGTGACATCATCGATGGGGAATACAAGCTAATAGAAACTGCAGGCTTTCTAGTCCTGAAAAGTTGCAATGCGAAAATGCAAGCTATCGTTCTCACGATGATAAAAATCTAAACATTTTTGTAAAAAAAAAAAAAATGTTTAAAAGAAAATCTGCCTAATGATGATGTCACTGGAAGACGGTTTCTAAACTGCCCACAGCCCTCCTGTAAAGGCACCTTTTACAACAAAAGGGTGCCAGTGAGGGATATGGTGTGAAGCTCTTTCCAACACGCTGTGATGATGACAGTAACTCAGGTCGTCTCGTTGAGTGCATTTAAAAGGTTTTTATTTTTTGCTTGCAGGATGGATAAGCCGGGTACTTAAACTGTAACTTAAAACAACAACTTGTGATGCAAAATAAACCAAGGATAACTCAAAACAACTGAAAACAAACAAAACACGCACGGTTGAAAAACTGTGTGGCTTCCCTGTGGCGTTTCCCAAAATTCCCTCCTGCTGTGCACCCGTGACACCTACTGTACAAGTAGACTGCCTGTGATTGGCTGAACCCGCCTATGCCCAGGTCGTCAGTCAGTATCTTCACATCAAATTAACCACAATATAAAATCATCAAATTGGCTACAACACCTCCTATATATGAGACACAGACTGAGTAGGAAAAAAATCATGCCATTTTATCGTGATCATTAGTGAGGACCTACGGTATTATAATAATAATAAAGCTTTATTTGTATATCACCTTTTAAGAACCAGTCACAAAGTGCTTTAACAGAGAGACATATATAAAGACATATATAGCACCGGCACACAATATAATAAAATACATTGTCAATTACACAAAATCACAACAATAACAGAAGAGATCAATAAAAAAATCACAAATCACATGGGTAGGGGGTTGAATGCAGCTTTGTAAAAATTTGTCTTAAAGAGTGATTTAAAACGCGGCACAGACTCGGCATTAAGCCTGATCTATAGGGGCAGGGCATTCCATTATATGAAGGTTGGTAGGTAGGAACATGTCAACCAGAATAACCTACATACGTTTCAATATGTCTCCACAGCGAGGCTGCAGCCTACTATCCTACTGGTAGGTAGGAACATGTCAACCAGAATAACCTACATACGTTTCAATATGTCTCCACAGCGAGGCTGCAGCCTACTATCCAGGTAGGAACATGTCAACCAGAATCTCTTTATACAATGCTAAAGTTGATCACGTGCCAAAAGCGGTGGACAGAAACTGGTCGACAGAAACTGGTGGACACGACATGCCCCAACACGGGCAGAAACAAGGCCACAAGGCCTTTTAACCACGCTATTTACACACACTACAACTCGCTTACAATTCGCAAACCTGGCAACACTGCTCCGTGTTCTCATAGGCCCTCCAGGCCCGCCCCCACACTACTTTTCAGTCTCACAATCGGCCATCTTGCTTTTTACTTAGATGGGCGAGTGGACATTTAATGCAAATACATTAATTATAGCTCCAGCAAGCAAACACAAACACCTCAACTCCATCTCATTGTGAATAAGAATTTCGAGGGGAAAAATAATTTTTGGAACGCCACTTTCACCCAGTATGAAGCTAAATGTGGAAGCCGTGTGTGTCACACCAAAACTGGTGACCTAGAGAATCCTGTACCGATTCTCGGGCATCTGGCCTGAGGCACTGCCTGCGAGTTGGCCCTGCGTGCGCTTTTTCCAACTCTCACTGATTTATCCAGCTTACACGTCACAGTCACCAGCTCTCAGCCTGCACACACACGCACGTCTGTCTTGCGCACACGCACACGCACACGCACACACACACACACACACACACACACACAGGAATAGGCATGCAGGCTATCCAGCACCTTGGCCTCTCCCACACACACGCACGCACGCCTGGACCCACGCCCACTCCACCCCTTCATTCCCCCCCCCCCCCCCCCCCCCCCCACACACACACACACACACACACACACACACACAACAACGGGAACTGCGCCAGGACAGTAGGACGACACTCAGTAGGACACAACGTTGCGACCAGGAACAACTCACTTAACCACACACACACGCATTTAACACGACTCTTTCCACCACACGGATTTAACTGCGCGAGGAGGACACGACGTTGCGCCCAGGAACAACCGAACAACTCACTTACTTGGACAACACCTTACTGTTTTCAGCATTTTCCAGCATTACAGGTAAAGCCTACAACTTGCGTGTGTGCACTGTGCATGTGTGATTGCTACATGCGTGTGTGTGGCTTGCAGAAGTATATTTCTATGTACAATTATGACTAACCAACTAGCACCATTTGCATTTTGCCAGCTTTATCTATACTGGCGTGCGTGTGTGTGTGTGGAGAGGGACATCAACAGTGAGCACATGTGGCCTCTGATTGGCTGGTGGCCGTTATGTGTGTGTGTGTGTGGGGGGGGAGCGGGGGTTGTGTGTGGAGTGGCGTGTGTGTGGGAGAGGCCAGAGCCGCGCCATGTTGTGCTGTGTGTAGCAAAAGTACTTAGGCTTGCTCAACCTATGTACCGTGCCACTTTACTGTGCCGTTTGATCAGCCCAGGTATGCCGCGACATTTGTACAAAAGTAAGTTTCATTTGCATTTGGCCAGCTTTATCTATACTGGCGTGCGTGTAGCACCATTTCAATTGCATTTCGCCAGCTTTATCTATACTGGCGTGTGTGTGTGGAGAGGGACATCAACAGTGAGCACATGTGGGCTCTGATTGGCTGGTGGCCGTTATGTGTGTGTGTGTCTGTGTGTGTGTGTGGGGGGGGGGGGGGAGCGGGGGGTTGTGTGTGGAGTGGCGTGCGTGCGTGTGTGTGGGAGAGGCCAGAGCCGCGCCATGTTGTGGTGCCACTTTACTGTGCCGTTTGATCAGCCCAGGTATGCCGCGACATTTGTACAAAAGTAAGTTTAATTTGCATTGTGCCAGCTTTATCTATACTGGCGTGCGTGTACGTGTGTGTGTGTGTGTGTGTGTGTGTGTGTGTGTGTGGAGAGGGAGATCAACAGTGAGCACATGTTGGCTCTGATTGGCTGGTGGCCGTTATGTGTGTGTGTGTGTGTGTGTACTGGGAGGTGGGCGCCAGAGGGCTATTGCTTTATGCTTCCATACCAGTAAACATACACCACTGGTGTGTTTGTGTGTGTGTATTAGTACACCATTCTGTATTTACAATGTCAATGCTGAAAATAACACAATATCATTTAAACCATAGAAATAAGGGCTGGTAACAATTGGACTGTTACAAATTAGCCTATTAGTAATAGCATCATGCCAAAAATGTTGTCAATGCTGAAAATAAGGGCTGCTATGCTGCACTCAAATTACATTTAAGTAGCACCATTTAATTTGCAATTTGCCAGCTTTATAGAGCGCCGCAGTCCCCGCCCCCTTTCAGAAAGCGAGTGGCCCAGGAAGTGAAAGCCCCATGCATTCTGCCATCGGCACTTTTAATATAATTTATTTAAAGACGGTTACGCCGCGGACAAAGCCAATTCGGATCGTGACGAATCATGACAATGAACACAATATTTTGGGCCGATCAAATAATTTATAAGACGAAAAATAAAACAAATAGTGTTGTCTCCTGACTTTCTTTTCTTCTTTCTAATGATTTGATCGTCCCAAAATATTGTGTTCATTGTCATGATTCGTCACGATCCGAATTGGCTTTGTCCGCGGCGTAACCGTCTTTAAATAAATTATATTAAAAGTGCCGATGGCAGAATGCATGGGGCTTTCACTTCCTGGGCCACTCGCTTTTCTGAAAGGGGGCGGGGACTGCGGCGCTCTATACCGCGCCACTTTACTGTGCCGTTTGATCAGCCCAGGTATGCCGCGACATTTGTACAAAAGTAAGTTTAATTTGCATTTTGCCAGCTTTATCTATACTGGCGTGCATGTGTGTGTGTGGAGAGGGACATCAACAGTGAGCACATGTGGGCTCTGATTGGCTGGTGGCCTTTATGTGTGTGTGTGTGTGTGTGGGGGGGGAGCGGGGGGTTGTGTGTGGAGTGGCGTGCGTGCGTGTGTGTGGGAGAGGCCAGAGCCGCGCCATGTTGTGCTGTGTGTAGCAAAAGTACTTAGGCTTGCTCAACCTATGTACCGTGCCACTTTACTGTGCCGTTTGATCAGCCCAGGTATGCCGCGACATTTGTACAAAAGTACGTTTCATTTGCATTTTGCCAGCTTTATCTATACTGGCGTGCGTGTAGCACCATTTCAATTGCATTTTGCCAGCTTTATCTATACTGGCGTGCGTGTGTGTGTGTGTGGAGAGGGACATCAACAGTGAGCACATGTGGGCTCTGATTGGCTGGTGGCCGTTATGTGTGTGTGGGTGTGGGGGGAGCGGGGGGTTGTGTGTGGAGTGGCGTGCGTGCGTGTGTGTGGGAGAGGCCAGAGCCGCGCCATGTTGTGGTGCCACTTTACTGTGCCGTTTGATCAGCCCAGGTATGCCGCGACATTTGTACAAAAGTAAGTTTCATTTGCATTTTACCAGCTTTATCTATACTGGCGTGCGTGTGCGTGTGTGTGTGTGGAGAGGGAGATCAACAGTGAGCACATGTTGGCTCTGATTGGCTGGTGGCCGTTATGTGTGTGTGTGTGTGTGTGTGTGTGTGTGTGTGTACTGGGAGGTGGGCGGCAGAGGGCTATTGCTTTATGCTTCCATACCAGTAAACATACACCACTGGTGTGTTTATGTGTGTGTGTATTAGTACACAAATCTGTATTTACAATGTCAATGCTGAAAATAACACAATATCATTTAAACTATAGAAATAAGGGCTGCTAACAATTGGACTGTTACAAATTAGGCTATTAGTAATAGCATCATGCCACAAATGTTGTCAATGCTGAAAATAAGGCCTGCTATGCTGCACTCAAATTACATTCACCCTTAATGCATTGTGTCCACTACACTTTCTTGCACTATATATGTTTGTTTATGTCCTCTGTATGTAAGACTGAGAGTGCTCTGAGCAAAATTATTTTCATTGTATGTATACTCTGGATCTATACAAATGACAAATAAACCTGAACCTTTGCAACACAACAATCTCCAACAGCTTCACGCAAACACATGCATCAAGCAAGCAGCTGAATTACTACATGGACCCTCACACGCCAACAGCCGCTGCAGCACAAGATGCATCAGGTACACTTGCTCCAAACTACACTCACATTTACCCTTAATGCATTGTCTCCACTACACTCACATACTCTACAAAACAACAATCTCCAACAGCTACACGCAAACACATGCAGCAGCTGAATTACTACATGGACCCTCACACGCCAACAGCCGCTGCAGCACAAGATGTATCAGGTACACTTGCTCCAAATACACTTTGAACAGCACATTGCACAATGCTATACACTGCTGTTTCTTTTTCCACAGATACTGCAGTATCTTCATCATATAACCTACATTAATTGGGTACACTACACTCACACCATGTACTCAACATGTCTCTATACATCACTTCACAGCTCAACACCAGGGCAGCACTCCTCCACAAATGGCCACAACACCTTCATTGGACGTGGCTGAGGCCAGAGGTAATGACTTCTGTTATTCATATAACTTTACTCATTGGTACCCAGCATCCTGACACACTGTATAGACACATCTATCTACTAATCTCTTGAAGAATATAGATTCCATAATTATACAGTGTTGCAAGGCCTATGTCAATTGTGTAAATTTACATACAGTAGACCTTTTGGTGAACAGCTGCTACAGAGGGGTGTCGGTCTCCTCAGGAGTAGCTAGGAGTCTAATTCCGTTGTATGTAAATTAGGGGTCTGTCTTGACCTGAGTTGGTCAAAGGACTTTGCTACTAATTATATGCACCAGGTCGACCCCCTTGACCAATGTGGAATGTTTAAAAGGTGACTCAATATGCTATCACTTTAGTCAGACGGGGGCGAGAGCCTTGTGGGAGACGTTAGCCATGCATCTCTGCATGGCTGGCGTGAGTCTGTTGCTGTTGCTGTGTATGCTGTACTCCGTTTGAATAAACACCATGGAACTCCAGTTCGTCTGCTGCGTGCACATTTCTCCTCTGTATGGTATATTATATACATCAGATGGTGCCAGAAACCGGTCATGTTTGGTGTGTTTATCACGTCAGATGAAACAGTACCAGCGGCTTTTTTTCCGTCTAATTCGGTGGAGGGGAGTTTTTGTGAACGGCGACGAAGGAGCTCCAGCGGACCCGAGTCACCCGACCGTGGTTTTGTCCATTCGCAGCGGGGATGATGACGACGACCACCGCGAGGAGTGTTGTGCAACGAGGACCAAACGAGCCACCGGACGGGTGGGCTGCGGAGAGGTCGATGGAGCGGCGACAGCCACACGGAGGCCTTGGTCATTCATCACGTCGGCGCGGGGACAGCGATTGCGGGCGGGGATCGGTGAGACGCAGCACGGAGCAGCAGTGGCCGACTGACCTAAGCTGTGGGCCTTCGCGGACCTGCTCGTGGGGTCTGTGATGAAGATGTTCCAGGCTTTTCTTTTCGTCCCATCTCTGTTGTGAACAGAGTTGGGAGGGGGGAGAGAGGATGATGATGACGAGGACAGCGGGACAACAGCAGTGAACAGACTCTTGAACTTTGATCCGTGCAGCTGAGCGAACAGTTCGAGGTAAAATAGGAAGAGCAGCATACATGAAGAACTTTCCTTTGTCCAATTCGGAGGGGAGACGAACTTTCCTTCGCTCCGATTACAAATTGTGCGTCAAGTTTGTTTTCAGCATGAATTATAATAGGCCTCATGTTGGTATGTGTTTGTCGTATAATTAGATAAGTTGAGTCATATAGCCTAATTATGAATCAATGAGGTATTTTCCTATAGATATGAAGAGATATGTGATATTATTGTTAGACTCTGGCGTGTCAATGTGTATTTATTTGGGTATCACCAGGGTGTGATTTTGGTCAGACGTAAGTCCGGAGTGTCTTAGCTGATAACGTGTATTTAACATTGGATAGCAGAGATTAGTCGTAAACCACGTAGGTTATTACGTATCAAAAAGTGCTCTTGTAAAAGGGACCTGAAAGCGGCATATGTATTGTTTAATGTCTGTTACCTGTACTAATCATTTTCCATTATTCATATACGTATGGATGTCTGTTTGAAACCATGTTGGGGGAATTCTGTGCTGTAAGGCTGTTATTTTTGGTTTCTTGAATGTATTGTCTAAGCTAAGGGTCAAGGGGGGTGTAAGATAATTATGGTTCCATATTTTTAGATGATCATCTGTGATGATCAAGGGGGGATATGAAGAATATAGATTCCATAATTATACAGTGTTGCAAGGCCTATGTCAATTGTGTAAATTTACATACAGTAGACCTTTTGGTGAACAGCTGCTACAGAGGGGTGTCGGTCTCCTCAGGAGTAGCTAGGAGTCTAATTCCGTTGTATGTAAATTAGGGGTCTGTGTTGACCTGAGTTGGTCAAAGGACTTTGCTACTAATTATATGCACCAGGTCGACCCCCTTGACCAATGTGGAATGTTTAAAAGGTGACTCAATATGCTATCACTTTAGTCAGACGGGGGCGAGAGCCTTGTGGGAGACGTTAGCCATGCATCTCTGCATGGCTGGCGTGAGTCTGTTGCTGTTGCTGTGTATGCTGTACTCCGTTTGAATAAACACCATGGAACTCCAGTTCGTCTGCTGCGTGCACATTTCTCCTCTGTATGGTATATTATATACATCACTCTGCATAACATGTCGATAACATTTTGTACCTCTGTCCACACACACACTACTGACGTCCATACCCAGCTCAGCACAGGCGAGAGCAAAAACGTGACAACATGAGACGGACCAGAGGTAAGGCCTCAGATATGTTATACTGCAGTATTTTAGCCATCTTGCTTTTTATTTATATGGGCGAGTGGAAATTTAATGCAAATAAATTAATTATATGTCCAGCAAGCAAATCATGATGGTCTGTGTTGTGATATACAACATGATATGTGTATGAGTGCCTATGCTGTGTACTTGTACATGAATATACAAATGTACAGGATATGTATTGTGTACTGCCATGAACTGTAACAGACTGACTTTAGCCACTGAAGCCATCTCAGAGCAAGGACACTTGCTGCTAGCCGATGTTATTGTTATGTCTCTGTGGCACGTCATGAGGACACGAGGATCCAGAGTTAGTATATATGATTCTGTATGTGTGTAATAAATTGTGAACCTTTGGCGAGATACTGTCTGAGTGTCCCGTTATTACTGTTCTCCCGGGCCCGTCCGATCGCCGCCGTTACCACAGGAATAATTCAGTTGGATTATCACACACCACCCAGTCTGCACACACACTACCGGTCAGCCAGAACCGGACCAGGGTCCTTACCAAGAGATTACAACAATTGGTGCCAGGAAGTGGGATACCAGCGAGAGGTGAGTCACTCCATGTTATATTCTTTCTAAGAGAAAGAGTGCACTCTCCTCTTGTCTGGTAATTTCCATGTTCATATAGTTGTATGCAGGATTTATTTTTAGTTAAATCCTGCCTGTGTCGTTGTCACAGATTTTGTATGCCTCCAAATTTTCACTGACATAGACCCTGTTAGTCAGCTTGTTTGAAAGTGACTGGTGTAGTTCTTGTGACTTGACAGAGTTTGGAAAAAGACTGCGTAGTTAGATACGCGCAGCAATATGGTTAGAGTCCATATTTAGCCTGACGTTTGGTACGCCAGCAGTGATTATTACACTTTCCTTGTAGAGGTCAGTGGCCTCAGTGTTGCATCGCAGCTGAGGTTATAAGCCGGATGAATAGCCTACTTTGTCCGCACAACAGCTGAGAGTTTTGCCTGTTGTTTTAATTCATCTGTTAGATGTTGTCTAACAGGGTACGCCTGTGAAAAAGCACAGATTGTGTACTAAGCCTGTGGTGTGTTTCCCACAGCAAAACTTGGATTCCACTCTGATCATTTGTATTAAAAGTCACTTTAGATAGAACACACTAGGTACCCAACAGAGGTATCAGTAGAGGGCTGGTGTGTGAAGTGATACAGATTGAATATTCCTGCTGGTTTGTATTTGTTTTGTGTTTTCCGCCGCATATTTGGAGCTTGGAAATGGGCCAGGGAAAAAGCAAGGTTAAGTTTGGGGAGGTTTTAGGAGTCCAGGGGGGACCATCCAAAACCAGGTCTCAAAATGTTAAATACAAAACATCAGAAGACGTTCCTCCTGGGGCATGGGGAAAAAGTAAACAAAACACAGCACAAACCCCATTGCCAAATGAGACTCCCATACAGTTTGTCACTCGGATTCATGGATCGTTCTATACAGATCCATTTGTTGAGCTAGTGGCTGGCTGGTCAGAGGTGCGTGTTCCTCGCTTAGCAAGACCTTATCCAAAAAAGGGGTCATTCACAGCAGAGCATATGACAATGTGTATGTATGATTTTTGATTATGAGGGAGATTCCAAGTGGAATTATCCTTATATGAAGGAAGCTTTCTCCGCCTGGGAGAAGGCAAAGCCAACATGGGATAAAGCTCACACCCATAAATGTGTCCAATCTGCCAAGAATAGTCAGTATGCGTTCCCTGCTAAATCTGCTCCTTCAGCAGATAAGGATGAGGATGATGAATTCATCGCTCAATTAATGTGTGGGGACACTGCGCCAGCAGCAGAGGGGATAGAAATGGGTGCAGGCCAAACACGGCCGGAGCATCTACCCTCTTCCGGAGATCCGGATAGGTGGCAAGAATCCCCAGGTGCTGTGGGTAGAGTACTGGCAGCATTACAGCCAGTGCAGGCATCCATGGTAAGGACTGTCTCCCCACCTGCAGCCACTGCAGAATCAGGAACCATACCCAAAAGGGCTCAGGAGAGTAAGACGGTCATACATGTGTCCGCCAAGACTAGGGCTGCAAGCCAACGTGAGTTGGCGGCGGTGGCTCAGGGGTAGAGTGCCTGGATGGGAACCGCAAGGTTGCCAGTTCGAACCCGGGCTCCCCCAGAGTTACTGTCGAAGTGTCCTTGAGCAAGGCACTGAACCCCTAATTGCTCCCGATGTGCTAGTTGGTGCCTTGCATGGTTTCCGCTGCCATCGGTGTGTGAATGGGTGAATGTAATGCACAATCTATGTAAAGCGCCTTGGATAAAGGCGCTATATAAATGCACCATTTAACAACAATTAGCACACTTAAGTACAGAATTGGTCAGCGAGGTTGATGCCGCTGAAAAACAGGCTAAAATAGCTGCCCTGAGAGAACAGATGTATGTGCTTTTTAGGCCTAACAAACTTTTGCAGGGCTTGGATACCAGATTGTTCCTTTTTTGACAGGACTCTGAGGGCTGCGTGTTTAGAGACTGAACCAGATAAGATTGTATGGACAGAGGAGATGAGGTTCTCCTTTTCTGCTTTAAAGAGAGCTCTGTGTTCGAGTCCCGGGCTGGGCCTCCCGAACTATGACATTCCTTTTCATCTCTATGTGAAAGAGGGCGCCAGCACGACGGCTGCGGTACTTGCTCAAGAGCACGGGAATAGCTATAGGCCCGTGGCTTATCTCAGCAAGACCTTTGACTCTATTGTACAGGGTATGCCTGGCTGTTTGCGAGCGGTGGCGGCATGTGCGATGATGGTCACAGACGCACAGAGGATAGTACAAGGACCAGTGGTGGAAAATAACGAAGTACAATTACTTCGTTACTGTACTTAAGTACAAGTTTGGAGAATTTGTACTTTTATTGACTACTTTTCTTTTGCTGTATTTTTACTTTTACTTCGTTACATTTACAAGGAAAAAATCGTACTTTTAATGCGCTATATTTAAAATCGGACACCTCGTTACTCGCTACAAATTAAATAATAAAATCTTATATTTGTCTTACTGGAGGAATGCGCAGTTGAGAATTGAACAGGGCTGCTCCACTCTCAGATAATAGGGGGCGGAGTTGTGTTCTGCTGCCTGGCCTGCTTTGAAGACGGCAAGACGCACACACTGTGTTGTTTTGTCACACGCATTCAACATGGATGCATTAAACATGCCTTAATATTTAGCGGAAAACCAACCAATAAGTCCCTATCCGACACAAATTAACTAATCTTTCTCAGCCGTCACTGGAGCGCGCATCTAGCTACTGCATGATGATCATGCACGCTGACAGACAGCAGACACTGTCCCAACTCCTAACACAAACACTGAGGGAACTTGTTGTTGTACACACATAATGTGCCACGAAAAATAGCTTCCAATAGCTTAGTTGGTTATTATCGCTTCGAGGAGGTACGTGTCCATAATATCGCCACGAACGGCCAACAAAAGACATCTCTCTTCCACAGTGAAGCCTAATTTATTCTTCGCCGTACAAAGTGTTCCGTGCTGAAAATGGCTGATATACAAGCTCACAACTCGTCGCGTCCGGACACGTTGTGAGCTTGTAGATCAGCCAACCCCAGCATGCGGAGATGCAGGCTCTGAGAACGTTCAGAAACTTTTGCCTTCACAATAAAAGCATGCAAAAGCCCATATAGAGAAGGAAAAATAATTCGGTGGCATTTCACATTGCAAAAGAGCAATTTTTGTAAAATGTAAAAAATATATAAAAATTAAAGCAAAAAAATAACGAAAAAGAACTATAATAGTTCATTTTTCAAAATTTGGAATGATGAACTATGAACGGAACTAGTTCATTTAAAAAATGTTGAACTGTGAACTGAACTATAGTTCCTAAAAAAAAAGAACTTTCTCAACACGATGTATGCTGTTGGGGGTTCTGTATTTTCAGTATTTTTTGGAATAAAGCCACTTTTGACAGGATGACAATTTTGGAAATTCATTTCTTTGTATTCATTTTGAAAATAATTTTGTATTTTGTACTTTGTACTTGTACTTTGTAATTTTTACTTTTATACTTAAGTACATTTTACGCCGGGTAAATTTTTGTACTTAAGTACATTTTATTTGAGGTACTTTTATACTTTTACTTAAGTAACTTTCTTAATGGGCACTTTGTACTTTTACTTAAGTAATTTTCAAGTAGAGAATCAGTATTTTACTTAAGTAAAATATTTTTGTACTTTTTCCACCACTGACAAGGACATTCCCTGATACTACATGCATCACATCATGTATTGACTATTTTACAGCACATTTCATCACAGCACATGACTGCACAACGACGGTGTAGATATGACCAAATTCTGACCAATACTATAGGCCTGACTGTAAAGTCATTGCCGGACTCTAATCCTGCTGCACTTTTGCATGCGTTACTTACTAACAGTACACAGTCCAGCCATACCGTGGACACAGCCCCACATGACCATGACTGTCTAGAGGAGATTAATGCATCAACGGCAGCGAGAATAGATTTGTCTACAGTTCCATTTTAATTCGGAGCGCATGTTTATGTAGACGGGTCCTGCTCAAAACCTGCTGACGGGGTTTATCTATGCGGGTATGCCGTGTGCCAGCTCCCAGACACAGTCCTTGAGGCGTATTCATTACCATTTATCTCTGCACAAGCGGCTGAATTAGTAGCTCTGTTGAGAGCTTGTAGATTACATAGTAAAGAAACTTTAACTGTGTACACTGACTCGATCTATGCTTTTAATGTGGTTCATTGTTTCGCAAAATTATGGGCTTTGAGAGGGTTTGTTTCTGCAGACCGCAAGCAGATCTCCCACAAAACATTAATAGCAGACTTGTTACAGGCTGTCAACCTCCCAGATAAGGTAGCTGTAGTAAAGGTTAAGGGTCACAGCCAGAAGGGAGACACTGATGCTGAGGGAAACAATTTTGCAGACCGGGTGGCCGGCTGGGCCTCCCGTGAAGGCCTGCCATCTCCCCATTTCACAGAAAACACCTCATATTCAATGTTTGCTGCCACATACACCCCGCAATACACAGACATTCTGATATTGCAGACCAGTGCCAATATTGAAGATCTTGAGCACTGGGCATCAAGGGGTTGCATTACAGCAGATGATGGGTTGATATATGACAGAGAAAAAAGGTTATGCCTGCCACTAAGCTGTTTGCCATTTCTAGTCCGTCATTTTCATGGCGTTGGACATGTTGGTCAGACAGGTGTTATTGGTATTCTAAAGACTAGGTTTTGCATCAGAAAAATGCAAAGCACAGTGAAGTTGATTATAGGCTCATGTTTGATCTGTGTCAGAGCGCACAAAGGGAAGGTCCCCATAAAACATGACGCATTGCCAACTCCGACAGCACCATTTCAATCTTTGCAAATAGATTTCACTCACATGCCCCAAAAGGGTCCATTCAAATACATGTTGGTGATTGTGTGTGAATTTAGCAAATGGCCTGAAGCGTTTCCCTGTTCAAACGAGAAGGCAAAGACTGTTGTTAGAATACTGGCAAAGGAGATATTCCCTAGGTATGGTCTAGCCATGTCTTTGAATTCAGATGGAGGTCCAGCATTCACAGCAAAGGTCACTAGATTGCTCTGTAAATATTTACAGATTGAATGGAAATATCATATTCCATATCATCCGGAAAGTTCCGCTTATGTGGAACGGATGAACAGGACTCTTAAGTTGAGAGTCACGAAGGCAGCCATGGACTTGGGAAAGAGCTGGGTTGATGTTTTGCCTGCTGTTTTAGCTGAAATCAGGATGACCCCGAGTGCCACCACTAAATTATCACCCTTTGAGGTGATCATGGGAAGGCCATTTCCAACTCCATGGGTTAGAGGCGGGAGGGCGCCGTGTCTCCCGGGGGATTTAGATGTAGTTGTATGTGATTATACCGATGCGTTAATCCACACATTGAATGGCATCTATGGTGACGTGTCTCTATCTTTTCCTCTTCCCTCAGATAAACCAACGCACCCGTTCCAGCCTGGTGACAGGGTGCTGATACTGTCGCTAAAAACGAAAGGAGTCGGGGAACCCCCATACGGCCCTCCGACGACAGTACTAGCGGTGACAAGGACCGCAGTACTCACAGATTCTGCCGCCCAATGGATCCACGCCACGAGGCTCAAGCCAGCCCCCAAGGAGCAGAATATCGGCTGACGGTGCTAATGGCACATCAGGACGGCGAGGGACGGAGGAAGATATGCAGCCAGAGGACCCTTTTTGGGTTAACCACCCTGCTTCTAATGGCTGGAATAGCCGTTCACTGGATGGCATGCAAGTACTTTCCCGTCCCCGCTCGGTGCTCCAGTGACCAGGTCAAAAGGTCAACTCGAGGCACGATATCTGCATCCTACGATCCATGGGCTGACAGTTATGACCCCAAGCATGTCTATATGACCAATTCATGGTGGAGATATGCCCGATTCACAGCACGCTCAAGGGGGCATAACGCTTCCTGCTACGTGTGCTCGCATATGCCACAATCTATCTCTACACCGATGCTCAAGGTCAGGGACCTTGACTGGGAGCACACTCAGTGCTTAGTGGCACTGGCGACACATCCTGGGGTGAGCACTGATTGGAAAGATGCAGACTTTTCTAAACCTTTGGATTTAACAGACACCCCATCAAGGCTGGTTGGCAAATGCCCAAAACTCATTGCAGGGCCCCAGAACCCTATCAAGTTCCCGAGCCCAATCGTTGTCCCTGAGGACATGACATTTGACAGCTGCTTTGTCAATGATGGAACTAGGCTATTGGGAAACGTCACATTAACTAAGTGTGACAGGGTCTGGTCCCACTGCCCTTATTTGCACGAGCATGCTGCAAAATACTGCAATGACACCTGTCAACAAGATCCCAAATTGAGTGGGTATGCATATGCAAAGGACCTTACTTTTGCTCTACAATTGGACAATGGGAACAAAACTTTGTGTGCAGGTATTGCTCCCACATGCATGGGAACCAGAGTATTACCGGACTGGTTTTGGTTGTGTGGCCATAATGTATGGACCGCACTCCCGCCCAACTGGGGAGGGGTCTGTACGATGGTATGGTTACAAGATCCGACCTATGTTGTTCCACACACTGCACATGCCAACACGTTTCACAGTCGTTCAAAGAGGGCCTCAGTTACGAAGGGACGCAGTACAGTACCCCACAATCACAAGTTGTGGACAGGGGGAGACAAATTTTTACAATCCCTTTTTCCATGGGTGGGGGTAGGTGAAGTACGTGAGGAAGTGGAAGAGAACAGGTATAGACTAATGGCATTTATCAATGAATCCGTCATCGAAGGAGAGAGTGTGCGCAAGGAGTTAACGGCCTTGCGCTTGATGGTCATGGCTCACAGGCTTGTGTTAGATTTGTTGACAGCGGCATCTGGGGGGGTTTGTGTACTCATAGGGGAAGGGGAACAGACATGTTGTACTTTTATCCCACAAAACGATGCTGATGGTCAAATCATACAACAGGCCTTAACCAACATGACTCAAATAAGACAGGAGCTCCAGAATAGAGAAGTGACAGATGACGGAGAGTTCAGTTGGTTAGATTCATTAATGTCAGGTTGGACAGGTCTATTATTCCGAATAGCCATTCCAATAGTAATGTGCATCTTTGTTTTCTGTGTTGGGTTGATGTGTGTTAAAGCATGTATTAGTAAGGCTGTAGGTAGCTCTGTAAACACAGCATTCCTGTTACAGACTAGGAGTACTCACACAGTGGATAATATACCGGTCGCTGAAAATGTTTGTGAATACTGTGGCTATGTAGCGCCAGACAGTGAGTAAGGACAGATAAAGGAAAAAAACAAGAGTAGAATAGAGTCAGACTACACTGATCCGTGTAATAGTGTTGGAATTAGACACAACTGACTTAAAAAAAGGTTGGTTCTTCATTAGTTAGAAATGATGTAATTTAAACACAATCAGATTTCAGGTTGATTTCAGTGTTGATTTTATTATACCTTTCCCTCTTCCCCCAATCCTATCTTCCTTGTTCCCTTCCCAAACCTTCCTTTTAATTTTTTATGAATAATGTAGTTTGGATTGCTCGATCTCCTCTTTTCTTTCTGTGTTTCTCTCTCTCTTTCTCTCTCTCTCTTTCTCTCTCCCTCTCTCTCTCTGTCCCTGTCTCTGTTTTTCGCGTACAAACATGTCGCATGCGTGTGCTCGTCCTTAGGATGGTTGATGAGGATAAAGGAGGGCTCGATGCAATTTTCCTAGCAAAGATTTATCACAGATTAAGTGAAAGGGTCATATTAAAATGACTGTCTAGGTTTTTCGGTATCGAGACATGATTGTACGCTTTTCCGTAACCACAGCAGAGTTGTTCTTTCAGAACAAAAGAGGGCACTGTTGTGATATACAACATGATATGTGTATGAGTGCCTATGCTGTGTACTTGTACATGAATATACAAATGTACAGGATATGTATTGTGTACTGCCATGAACTGTAACAGACTGACTTTAGCCACTGAAGCCATCTCAGAGCAAGGACACTTGCTGCTAGCCGATGTTATTGTTATGTCTCTGTGGCACGTCATGAGGACACGAGGATCCAGAGTTAGTATATATGATTCTGTATGTGTGTAATAAATTGTGAACCTTTGGCGAGATACTGTCTGAGTGTCCCGTTATTACTGTTCTCCCGGGCCCGTCCGATCGCCGCCGTTACCACAGGAATAATTCAGTTGGATTATCACACACCACCCAGTCTGCACACACACTACCGGTCAGCCAGAACCGGACCAGGGTCCTTACCAAGAGATTACAACAGTCTGTTTGTGCTCAATAGGTCACAATATGATATTTTGGCCAGTAGTTTTATATCTATCTCAGCTTTTGCCTGATAGCACACATGCTAACAGTGGTGACCACAACGTTAGCAGATTCATTTTGACGTGCGGAGTCTCTCTCTCTCTCTCTCTCTCTCTCTCTCTCTGTCGCCACGCCACACACACACACAGGCGCGATTACATACAGTCCCTTTCATTCATGCAAACAGGGCACTTCTGCCGCGGAGTGCGTGGCCAAGTAACTCTGGGATTAGAGTGCTCGCGAAGCGGGCGCGAAATTCGATCTAATATAACATTGCTTAAGTTGGTCACGTGCCAAAAGCGGTGGACAGAAACTGGTGGACATTATGCTGTTGCCCCAACACGGTGGACATTGTTGCCCCAACAGGGGCAGAAACAAGGCCTTTTAACCAGGCTACTTACACACACTACAACTCGCTTACAATTCGCAAACCTGGCAACACTGCCCTGTGTTCATGCTGTTGTCAGAGGCCCGCTCCCGGCTCACACGTCACTACTCTCTCCGTCTCTCCGCTCGCAATCGGCAGCCATCTTGCTTTTTATTTATATGGGCGAGTGGCAATTTAATGCAAATAAATTAATTATAGGTCCAGCAAGCAAATCATGATGGTCTGTAGGTCACAATAACATTCCGATTTTAGGTGTTGTGTTTTGTATGACATTTTGGCCAGTAGTTTTATATCTATCTCAGCTTTTGCCTGATAGCACACATGCTAACAGTGCTGACCACAACGTTAGCAGCATTTGATGACAGGTTGCCATAGCAACGTACAGTGTGCGCAGACCTAACGTGAGCTTCTGGGACAGAAACTTGCGTTTTCATGACAGCAGCAGCTGCTGCAGCCTCTGATAGCTACTGTGCTAAAGATGCTAAAGCAACACAAAAAAACATCCACACGCATACCAAAACAAACCAGGGACCAGGGTTGCCACATATCGTGGATTTGAGAGTGAAACAAGCAACCAGGTCTATAAAAATGTTAATAGGCCAGTTCAAAGTAGGTAAATCAGAAATGGTCCGGAAATTAGTCTTAAAATAATCAATTATAGTGTTGACTGTCAAACTTTGTTGTCTAATGTTGTTTCAGAGCAGTGGAACTCAAACATTTCCATGTCAAGGACTACCAATAGATAAACAAGTCCAAAGTAGCTTATAATGATCAGACTTGGCAACACTGTCTCTAGGTTGAACGTTCTACTTTACAAGCTCACACATATGAAATATGTTTTTTTGAATCTTCAAACTGAGACATATTTTATGATAATACTGTTAGCACAGTCATCATACTCCAAGAGCATACAAATGGAACCAAATGGACCCTGATTTTCCCAGAGAGCAAATGGTATCAAATGGGGGTCTGTGGCCTAATGCATTTCAAACTGGGGGTTCTTGGTATTATATTCTCTGCATATCTTATCAACTTGGGGTGAATATTTCACCACAATACTTTACTGAATATTTCACAAGAATATAACACAAGAGTCAAATGTACGGTCAAATGTAATCACAATATAGGCTACAGATGTAAATATTTAGACACAGTAAAATGTCGAAAATTAGTGCTATCCCCCCCCCCCCCACACACACACACACACACACACACACACACGACAGGCAAGGCTGTTTGCATCGTTAGCAGGCAGCAGCTACCTTGGCACTGCTCTCTGTGACTGTAGTTGTTTCACCATGTTTGCGTATTTATGAGAAATAAAAAACACTTTCTGTTATTATAATAATTTATAACCCATCCGTTACTACATGTGCAGGGCACACTACTGAGTTTAAAAACACAGCTGAAACATGAAGTGGAGTCTGTCACCTCCCGCAATTTCCTTCTTCCCATATTGCGCTGCAATGTAACTAGGATTCGCCGGCCGAAGGCCGGCGAAATTCTAGTAACCTACATACGTTTCAATATGTCTCCACAGCGAGGCTGCAGCCTACTATCCTACTGGTAGGTAGGAACATGTCAACCAGAATAACCTACATACGTTTCAATATGTCTCCACAGCGAGGCTGCAGCCTACTATCCTACTGGTAGGTAGGAACATGTCAACCAGAATAACCTACATACGTTTCAATATGTCTCCACAGCGAGGCTGCAGCCTACTATCCTACTGGTAGGTAGGAACATGTCAACCAGAATAACCTACATACGTTTCAATATGTCTCCACAGCGAGGCTGCAGCCTACTATCCTACTGGTAGGTAGGAACATGTCAACCAGAATAACCTACATACGTTTCAATATGTCTCCACAGCGAGGCTGCAGCCTACTATCCTACTGGTAGGCAGAAACATGTCAACCAGAATAATACGTTCTGAGTGAAACGCCTCCCAATTAGGGTGACTAGATCCAAAGTGTTAATTTGAGGGGCAGAAGTATCACTTGTGTGGGACAGGGGGGACGGGATGGGGTTAGCGACTTATTACTTAAAACCTTTGATTCTAACATGTAAACAACATTAAATAAGAAGGTTGCCTTTGGCTATATCACATTCTTCAGATTTTTTTGCATATTTAAATGTACAATTTCAGAAAACTGGGGAAGTTTCATGGTGATAACAATGTCTTAAAATGTGTCATCCAATTCATCTAGGTGAAAATAACATGTAAATATCCAAAAACTCCTGTGGAAGGGTCATCATACGGTACTTTACTTGAAACAGTAACCCATTTATGCCTGACGTCAATTTTTAAAATGTCTTCTATGGCTTTGCCTACTCATTTGGTAATCTCGTCTCGAAAACTCTTGGGAACCCAGATTAGGTAATCATTTGGAGCTCTGGCTCATGGACTTCTGATTTATGTTGGTATTTTAACACCTGAATGCAGCCTGACAACTGACCTGACCAGTAATGTAAACCAACCAGAATCTCAACTGAGAATACAGGTTCTGTTTCAAGCTCCGTCTATAAAGAGACACAATTTGGCCATGCAGTGCAAACCTGTCACCCTGCACTGAGCCACTATAGACCTCATAGACAGCAGCTACAGAACAACAGGAAAGCCCTCGATGCCCTTTTATGGCCGACTTGGTACCATAGCCTAGGGGATATTTCTCATGTTATCTTAACAGACATAATAATAACAGATCTTGCAGGAAAGAGAGCCAACTATTAGGGGACTAACTATTAAGGCATTTCAGCAGTGAGGCCTGCCAGTCACAATGTGGGACATGGTCTCAATTTGTGGGACGCCTGAAAAGTCCTGGCAATGAGGGACTGTCCCACGCAAAGGGGGACATCTCGTAACCCTACTCCCTATACTGGCCGTAGACAAACCTGTTAACTGTGAACAATTAACACCATAAAGCATTACACTGTGTGTGTGTGTGTGTGTGTGTGTGTGTGTGTGTGTGTGTGTGTGTGTGTGTTCACCCACAACACCAGAGGGAGTGCAACAAACCATGTACAACCCAGATTCGGCACAAACAAGGGACTAAATTATTTTCGCTCCTATTCTACCAAAATGTGGAACGCCCTACCAGTCATTATGACATGTGAATCCCTTGACTCCTTCAAAACCGCTCTCAAAGGGCACCTACGGACGGCTGCAATTCGAAACTGGCCCCACTAAAAATGCCGGGACAAGCTCCACACGTCCCAAACTCTTCTCCCTTCTGGCTCCAAAACTGTGGAATGCACTTCCCATTGCAGTCAGAACTGCAGCATCACTCCCAATCTTCTGCCGTAGTCTGAAAACCCACCTTTTCAGACTCCATCATATAGCACTTACCCCACCCCCTTAGATAGCCTTTCTGTAGACTTAGATAGCATTTGATACAGACTTATAGCATGTTATGTAGACAGCATAAGTGCATTGTATGTAGTCATAGCACGTCATAGTACATATGTATAGCATAGTAGTATAGATGTATTGTATAGTTTATATGTATAGTTTCATTATATAGATATTCCACTGTTACTTTCTTAGCTTACGCATGTTTCATGATAAATGTTTTCATGTGATGTATTCCCATGCTTTTTTTGTTCTTGCTTATGTAAGTCGCTCTGGATTAAGAGCGTCTGCTAAAGGCCTAAATTGTAAATTGTAGTAAAATCTGAATCCCCCCCCCCCCCCTTTTTTCCCTCACTGTATATGTTTCTTTTCCCTTTTTGCTTCCTTTATGATGAATTCCTGTTCTGTTCTTTAACTATAGAAGTGTCTATTTGTACGTCTCTAAATGTTTTGATGAATTGAACATGGTGGACCCTGTTGTAAACAAGTGTATAATGCTTAATTGGGTCATCCACTCACAGTTAACAGTCTTTGTATTGAGTTTGTACTTGAAATGTACTGTAATTCTGCAAACTGTTAATAAATATTTCAATCAACCAATCAATGTGTGTGTGTGTGTGTGTGTGTGTGTGTGTGTGTGTGTGTGTGTGTGTGTGTGTGTGTGTGTGTGTGCTGTACTGTATGTAACGATGCTTTGCCGTCCATGCACGTTGTAACTGGCTGCTCTCCAACTGTCAAACTGCACTGGCAGTGTGTTGTCCTTTGTACAGTAACAAGGTATTACTGTGTGTGTGTGTGTGTGTGTGTGTGTGTGTGTGTGTGTGTGTTACTGTGTTACTGTTACATGTTGGAACATGAGGTATTACTGTGTGTGTGTGTGTGTGTGTGTGTGTGTGCGTGCGTGCGTGCGTGCGTGCGTGCGCGCGCGGTGGGTGGGGTTTCGCATAGTAGACCTGTCGGGTCTGAGCACCTTTACATTTGGTTTAAAACACAGAACACTGCAGTTGACCATTTAGATTGTGGACAACTAGTTGGACACAGACAACTGACCACTCTGGAGTCTGGACTCCATTTAGATAGGGGACACTTGGACACAGACAACTGACCACTATCTGGACTCCATTTAGCCTCGTCTGGATGAAAGCCCACAGATTAATATCTGGTAAGTGTTTTTTTTAAATCATTTTGGAACTGTGCCGTTTTTACAGTGTTTATACAATGGCAGAAAGAATCCATCGATTTGTTTAGTTTTTTCACATGCCGTAGAATAATATGTTTACACATTTCAGACGAAATCACAATAAAGACAGTAAACTGCTACTTTATTGTGGACAAAACCATAAAGCACTATATATTAAACACTATATAATATAAACACTTGTTTTGCAACAGGGTCCACCGTGTTCAATTCACCATAATGGGCTCTATATGCAGCCTATACCTTTGACTATTTGTACGTCTCTAAATGTTTTGATGAATTGAACATGGTGGACCCTCTTAATTGTAAACAAGTGTAGGCTAATGCTTAATTGGGTCGTCTCACAGTTAACAGTCTTTGTATTGAGTTTGTGCTTGAAATGTAGGCTGTAATTCTGCAAACTGAAAAACAAGCCAAAGATAAGAAAAAAAAAACACCCCTCCCCCTCCTCTCATTCCGACATTCTCTACCTCTGGCGAAACCTCACCCTACCCCCCCCCCCCCCCCCTCTCTCTCTCTCTTTCAACACTCTCCCCCTCCCCCTCTCTCTCCCCCCCTATAATATGAAGCTATATGTTATGGTAGGCCTATAATATGAAGCTACCGGTATATGTTATATGGTAGGCCTATAATATGAAGCTATATGTTATGGTAGACCAATAATATGAAGCAATATGTTATGGTAGGCCTATAATATGAAGCTTTTTTAAAACAAATAGCATTTCTTGCAGTAACTTTGGCACAAATAGCATTTTTCCCCCCTCAAGACTATTTAAATAGTTACAAAACTCACATTTAAGATATGTTTAACCAATTTAGGCCTGACCTCTGCAGAATTTAAAAAAAAGATCTTTGAAATCCTCCAGTTTTCTGAAATAAATATTTTCACGATTAAAAAAAATAGCAGACCTACAAGCTCTGGCGCTCTATGAGCTTGTAGATCTGCTGTGTTTCAATAGCTAAATTATAACATAATGTTTAAAACACCAAAAGGGGTTCCCGCCCAAAATGGGTCCCATTTAAATCGAAATGTAAAAGAAATCTTCAAAATCCTGACGGTTTTCTGAAAAACCTCATGTTTCTGTATCAGTGGTTCAATATATATATATATACAGACCGTACTAAGTATATATAATTATATATATATACTTAGTACGACCTGTTAACTGCGACCTCCGGTCGCAATAAGGCCTGAGGGTCCAGTTACAGTTCAATAACAGCCTTCGGCTCGGGCCGACGAGGCTGCGTCGTATTGATGTGGAGCAAATTCCCCTACATGTTGGAACATGAACATCTTCTTGTGACAACAATATAAGTTGGAAAGCGGCTGTGTGTGCGTGCGCCGTGCGGGAGTGTCCGCACATTGTGTATATACAGCAAACATTGACTGTTGTCTGGTGTATTGTGACTATGTGATCTTGACAGGTTTAATACAGAGCAGAGATGAGACGCCGTGAGGAAAGAGAGGAGGAGGGAGCTGACAAACATCTCGTCCACAGAGCAGAGATGAGTCGCCGTGAGGAGAGAGAGGAGGAGGGGGCTGACAAACATCTCATCCACAGACCAGTGTCTCCAACAACCAGCTACATGTCTATGAAGAGTGACTCGTCTATACCTCTACCTCCTGACTTCAGTAATGAACCTGGACCTCCTGATGCTAAGTATGTGAATGCACCTATAAATACACTATAATACGTGTACAGTATTTGTGTAAATTATTTGTGTACAGTATGCAACATATATGTTTAAAATATCACCTGTTATTGTACTGTATATTTAGTAAGATTGTATGGTTTCTATTATTTATTTACTTGTCATGCAATGGCAAGAGACGAAACAAAAAACTCTTTAGAAACCCTTTAACTAACTTTTTAATTCACACAAACATTTATGTTATTCCAGACGTCTGTACCTCAATATATATACACTATAACACTACTGTACAATATATACACTATGGTCCTCATTCACACAAACATTTTCTATGATTCCAGAAGTCTGTACGACAGAGCAGAGTCTCCAACTCCCAGCCTTCTGTCTGTGAAGAGTGACTTTTCTAAAGACATTCCTCTTAACTTCAGTAATGAACCTGGACCTCCAGATACACAGTATGTCAATCCTCCTATACAATATATACACTATAACACTGTACAATATATACACTATGGTCCTCATTCACACAAACATTTATGTTATTCCAGACGTCTGTACCACAGAGCAGAGTCTCCAACTCCCAGCCTTCTGTCTATGAAGAGTGACTTTTCTAAAGACATTCCTCTTAACTTCAGTGATGAATCTGGACCTCCAGATACACAGTATGTCAATCCTCCTGTACAATATATACACTAACACTATACAATATAACACTATACAATATACACTATAACACTGTAGTATTTGCATACGCATGTAAGGTGTTCAGGGCTAGGGCAAGTGCTACGGGCCATGATGGAGTTGTTATCATACAGAATATGATAACAATAGTAGCCTATAGGGCTAGATTTTGAAGGTGCGTTTTACCTATTACAGTAATATGAGCTGGGGGCGTGAGGTATGTCAGATTGCAATTTTAAGCATGTTAAGAAGCGCTTTCGACACCCCGTGGAGTGCGCAAAACGGGCTTGAATTAGTCATGGGAGTGTTTAAGGCGTGTTTGAGAGTTACCCAATCAACATGTCCCTACTATTTTCTTTACCAGTCAGCTGATGTCACATACGGAATGCGCACTTTGGGGATCGTTATATTACATTTCTTCAGGCTGGCACCATAGAAGACATGACATATATGACTTTGTCACATTTGGGTTAATTATTCCTATTGCACTGCATGCTGTCACCTTCATGCCTCAAAATAAGTTGTTTCTATTGAGAAACACCAGTAAAATTATATTTTAATTTAAATTATAATTATATTATATTTGAAATGAGTAATGAGTTGAATGCGTGGTGCGTATGCCCGTGATGGTATGGTCTTCGCTCGTAGCATTTTATTGAAGAAGACTTGGATCGAGTGTGATACAGCGTATGAAAGCAAACCTCTCAAGGATTATTTTTTTTTAAGGTTGAGAAATGAAATAATTATGGTCGTTTCTAATCTCAACCTTTCAAAAAGAATGGATGCGTCTTTTGCTGCGCTGTTGCCATGTCTCATAGAAACAAGTAAATAGGTCTATAAAAATAATCCCAAAATAAGCGCATATAACAGGGGTCTGTAACCTATTTTAAATGAAGTGCCATGTTTTTATTTTCTATATAGTGAGTCTGCCATATACAGATTAATTTTAATGACACCACATTAAAATAAAAAACATATTTTGATTGTCCACAAATATAATAAAGTTCTTCCATCTTTTTAAATATTTTCTTGCACATTGTTATAATGATCATTATATATCCGCCTGCAGTCAGAGTTCATAGTTTTAATGAATGAATGTGATTGTGAGCTGGTAGATCTGCTATTTTCAAAAGTAATCTTGGAAAATTTTAATTACATTTTTGTATTAGCCGTCCTTAGTTGGGCAAATGCATTCATCTGGGGATCCTTGACATGGGAATGTGCTGTGTGAGGATCACTGGTTTAAACAACATTAGGAGAAACCTTTAGAAACAAGAAAAGCAACCACAACTACCAATATTTACAAGCAACTTTACAGAAAAAGAAGCCGCTTATAATAAACAGACTTGGCAACACTCCAGCAGCGTCCCAGAGCCGCTCAAGTGTAAAATCAAACAGTGCTTTAATCTTCTTTTTGCGTTTATGAGGTGCCTAGACCCACGTCTAATCGTTATGCGCAGGTCAAGGGGCTTAATAGCAAATTGCGCAAAGCGAAAATAATTAACATATGGACACTCCCACAATGCTAAAATATTCAGCAACGTCGTATTCCATATGTGTGTGCGTTCAACACGGGACGATAAGGCTTTCATAATACGATTGTGCGCAGAGCGAGGCCAATTTATGTATTACCACATGGTAAAACGCACCTTCAAAATCCAGCCTATGACTGGTAGAACATGGGTGCAATTTGGGAGCAATAAAAAAACTTTTCTTTCTTTCTTTCTGTGTGATAAAAATACAAATGATAAAGATGTATTTTTGGGCAGACTCTTGCTGGAGCCTCATTCATTCAATGCCACTCCAACATCTCAATGTCACTAAAAACTAAACTTCAGACCTCCCAAAACAACTGAACACATATTGAATAAATTTACTTCTTTGTTTCTATGATTCCAGAAGTCTGTACCACAGAGCAGAGTCTCCAACTCCCAGCCTTCTGTCTATGAAGAGTGACTTTTCTAAAGACATTCCTCTTAACTTCAGTGATGAACCAGGACCTCCAGATACACAGTATGTCAATCCTCCTGTACAATATATACACTATAACCAGAGATGGGCAAAATACATTGAAAATGTATTTTGATACAAAATACAAATACTGGGTCAAAAAATGTATCTAAATACAAAATACAAATACTGGTCTGAGAAATGTATTTGAGATACAAATACGTATTTTGTATTTTGAAAATACATGAAAATACATTTTCATGAACATGTGTATAATGATAAGTACATTCATAATTGATTGCCAAATATTAAATGAATGACCTGTCAGAATGTCTAATACATTGAAGATTATTAAGAAGAACTTGAAGATATGAGCCTTGTGAGGTTAGTCTCCAACAACTGAAGGCCCGCCCTACTCTGCCTCTCATTTGTGGTTCAATTTGAGTGTGTAAGCTTTGATTGATTGATTGATTGAAATATTTATTAACAGTTTGCAGAATTACAGTACATTTCAAGCAAAAAACAAGACTGTTAACTGTTAGTGGACGACCCAATTAAGCATTACACTTGTTTACAACAGAGTCCACCATGTTCAATTCATCAAAACATTTAGAGACGTACAAATAGACACTTCTATGTAGTTAAAGAACAGCACAGGAATTCATCATAAAGGAAGCAAAACGGGAAAAGAAACATATACACTTTATACAGACACTTGAGGCAGCGGTGGCCGAGTGGATTGCGGAGCGGTCTAGATACCGGAAGGTCGCCAGTTCGAATCAGCGGTCCGACACGTTAAAATTACCACCGTTGAAGTGCCCTTGGACAAGGCATTGAACCTCTACCATGAAATGCTCCATGTGGGCCTGGCTGTAAACAAGTATCTGATGCTTAGTCCAGTTACCCTTGGTAAACTTGATTTACCAGAACGCATTTCTTCTTCTTCTTCTTCTCACAGTGAGGGGAAAAAAGGGGGGGGGTCGGATTCAGATTTTACGGGGGCCAGTTTCGAATTGCAGCCGTCCGTAGGTGCCCTTTGAGAGCGGTTTTGAAGGAGTCAAGGGATTCATATGTCTTAATGACTGTTGGTAGGGCGTTCCACATTTTGGTGGCATAGGAGCGAAAATAATTTAGTCCCTTGTTTATGCCGAATCTGGGTTGTACATGGTTTGTTGCACTCCCTCTGGTGTTGTGGGTGTGGACTTCGTTTACATTAAGGAAGTATTTAGACAGGTACATGGGTATCTTGGTGGAGTATCGAATCTTGTGGACCAGACCCATTGCAAGATGCTGTACTCTGTCGTCGACCCTAAGCCATCCCAGCCTGTCAAAGTGGGCAGGGGTGAGGTGGGTTCGGGGGGTGAGGCCAAGTAGGAGCCTGACCAGTTTGTTTTGGGAGGTCTGGACCCTTGTTTTAAGGGCCTTTGAGGTGCTGTGGTACCAAGAGGTGCATGCATAGTGATAAAATGGCCACCAACGTAATCAAAAAAGTCAATCAAAGAACAAGATTCCTTTACAGGATCTCCTCACTGGTCAACAAAATCACCTTGAAGACCTTAACAGGAGCCCTCGTACAAGGTTTCTTTGACTATGCATGCACCTCTTGGTACCACAGCACCTCAAAGGCCCTTAAAACAAGGCTCCAGACCTCCCAAAACAAACTGGTCAGGCTCCTACACCACCAAGATACCCATGTACCTGTCTAAATACTTCCTTAATGAAAACGAAGTCCACACCCACAACACCAGAGGGAGTGCAACAAACCATGTACAACCCAGATTCGGCACAAACAAGGGACTAAATTATTTTCGCTCCTATGCCACCAAAATGTGGAACGCCCTACCAACAGTCATTAGGACATGTGAATCCCTTGACTCCTTCAAAACCGCTCTCAAAGGGCACCTACGGGCGGCTGCAATTCGAAACTGGCCCCCATAAAATCTGAATCCCCCCCCCCCCCACCACCTTTTTCCCCTCACTGTATATGTTTCTTTTCCCTTTTTGCTTTCTTTATGATGCATTCCTGTTCTGTTCTTTGACTATATAGAAGTGTCTATTTGTACGTCTCTAAATGTTTTGATGAATTGAACATGGTGGACCCTGTTGTAAACAAGTGTAATGATTAATTGGGTCGTCCACTCACAGTTAACAGTCTTTGTATTGAGTTTGTGCTTGAAATGTACTGTAATTCTGCAAACTGTTAATAAATATTTCAATCAATCAATCTGATTGATTAATCAGAAGGCGGAATAGAAGTGACATCACACATTGTGTTGTGTTGTGTGTATGGATGGGTGCGTGTGTTTTGCCCCTACAGTTTAAACCTGAGGCAGTGTAAATGTGTCCATTTGAGAATAAAATTACATTAAAAAAATAATATTTTATGTATTTGAAATACAGAAAATACCTCCAGATACACAGTATGTCAATCCTCCTATACAATATATACACTATAACACTGTACAATATACATTATAACACTATACAATATACAGTGTATATTGTATAGTGTTATAATGTATATTGTACAGTGTTATAGTGTATATTATACACTATAACACTGTACAATATACATTATAACACTATACAATATACACTATAACACTGTACAGTATATACACTATGGTCCTCATTCACACAAACATTTCTATGATTCCAGACGACTGTACCACAGAGCAGAGTCTCCAACTCCCAGCCTTCTGTCTGTGAAGAGTGACTTTTCTAAAGACATTCCTCTTAACTTCAGTGATGAACCTGGACCTCCAGATACACAGTATGTAAATCCTCCAATAGCCTACAATTCAAGGTTCAGAGTTGTACTTTATTGTTCCATCCTGTGTACACTACAGGTGCATACGAATAAAACTTTATTGTTCCATCCTGTGTACACTACAGGTACATAAGAATAAAACTTTATTGTTCCATCCTGTGTACACTACAGGTGCATAAGAATAAAACTTTATTGTTCCATCCTGTGTACACTACAGGTGCATACGAATAAAACTTTATTGTTCCATCCTGTGTACACTACAGGTACATAAGAATAAAACTTTATTGTTCCATCCTGTGTACACTACAGGTGCATAAGAATAAAACTTTATTGTTCCATCCTGTGTACACTACAGGTGCATACGAATAAAACTTTATTGTTCCATCCTGTGTACACTACAGGTACATAAGAATAAAACTTTATTGTTCCATCCTGTGTACACTACAGGTACATAAGAATATAACTTTATTGTTCCATCCTGTGTACACTACAGGTACATAAGAACACTTTATTGTTCCATCCTGTGTACACTACAGGTACATAAGAATAAAACTTTATTGTTCCATCCTGTGTACACTACAGGTACATAAGAATAAAACTTTATTGTTCCATCCTGTGTACACTACAGGTACATAAGAATAAAACTTTATTGTTCCATCCTGTGTACACTACAGGTACATAAGAATAAAACTTTATTGTTCCATCCTGTGTACACTACAGGTACATAAGAATAAAACTTTATTGTTCCATCCTGTGTACACTACAGGTACATAAGAATAAAACTTTATTGTTCCATCCTGTGTACACTACAGGTACATAAGAATATAACTTTATTGTTCCATCTTGTGTACTCTACAGGTACGTGAGAGTAAAACTTATTTTGGTTTCAGACAATGCAGCAGCATTATATACACAACATTTTAACACAACCATGTCATCTCATGCTAAGTTATATAAATTCCATAACAAGACATAACATCTAATAATGTCGTATCAACCCTGTTCAAAGTTCATCTACAGATTGTAAGTTACTGTGTGAGCAGTTTGTGAATGAAGTGGTACAAATCACAGTGTGGTGTTCAGTAGACAGGCTGGCTGCTTGTGTGCATGTACAGTATGTGTACAGTATGAGACTATGAGTACAGTATGACACAAGCTATGTTTAAACGATCACCTGATACTTGAATACTGAAGGTTACAGTACAAAATTATGCTTGTTGTTTATTTCCCAAGTGAGGAACACAGACTGGAAGCTCTATCGCCACATAATAAAGTCACTTCCTCCAAGCTGGTGCTTTCCTGTTAGAGTAAGACAGAGTTACGACATTGAGGGGGCAGAAAGCTGAGTCCAGTGCATTCTGCCAACTCCCGATCCAGGACTTTGTCACTGTTCACTATGCTCTTCACCAATATAAGTCTAGATGTCACTGTTCGCTATGCTCTTCACCAATAGAAGTCTAGATGTCACTGTTCGCTATGCTCTTCACCAATAGAAGGACTTTGTCACTGTTCACTATGCTCTTCACCAATAGAAGGACTTTGTCACTGTTCACTATGCTCTTCACCAATAGAAGGACTTTGTCACTGTTCACTATGCTCTTCACCAATAGAAGGACTTTGTCACTGTTCGCTATGCTCTTCACCAATAGAAGGACTTTGTCACTGTTCGCTATGCTCTTCACCAATAGAAGTCTAGACGTAGAAGATTGGACTGAAGCCCCATGAAGTTGTCGTAACTCTGTCTTACTCTATGGCTACTACTGACTGCCTAGTCCTAGTCTGGTTTACTTGCGCCCCCTCTTGGCCAGGCCCTGTAATAAAGCAATAAGCCACAAGAGGTCTCAGGTTACCATGCATTTTACAATGGGTGAGAGGCATAGTGAGACACAAGCACATCGAGTGTCTCCAATCAGAATCAAGTATTGGGACTATAACCGTTTTAGAACTATTTTTTGACATGCCTAGTAAAACCACAACATAACAATTTATATTATGTTTTTGGCCATTTTATTCAGTTTACTTGTTGCTGCAATGCTGTGAGATGAAAGTAATAAGATGTTACCCTTTTGGAAGTAAAATGGAATGTAACAATACAAAATAAAAAACTAATTGACAATGTCATTCACACAAACAATTTCTATGATTCCAGACGTCTGTACCACAGAGCAGAGTCTCCAACACCCAGCCTTCTGTCTGTGAAGAGTGACTTTTCTAAAGACATTCCTCTTAACTTCAGTGATGAATCTGGACCTCCAGATACACAGTATGTCAATCCTGTACAATATACACACTATAACACTATACAATATACACTATAACACTATACAATATACACTATAACACTATACAATATAAACTATAACAATATACACTATAACACACTACAACTAGCCTAGGGATAGAAAAACCGTTTAGCTGACATTATCTGATTAATTATTAGCCACATATCCAACCCAAAATATAAATGTAATAATGAATCAATCAATCAATGATGGATTTTGGGATCTACATAGGAACCAGGTGGCTCCAATGAGGATGTAAATATGTAATCATGTCCACAGAGAGAGGCATGGTGAGACTGAGCAGAACCCTGGACTGAAGACACCCAGTCAAACCACACCTGGACTGAAGACACCCAGTCAAACCACACCTGGACTGAAGACACCCAGTCAAACCACACCTGGACAAAGTAAGAATCTGCACTCATTGAAAATTCATAGTCAGACTAAATGTGACCAAATTTGACTGGGGCCCATTGGAGTTTTTGTAATTTCCATGTCATATGAAAGCAGGGAATCATAGCTTCAAGTTGACATATTGGTTGTTCAGTTTGACCCACCAGTTTTGGAGATATGGCTTATAGACTATGTCAATCTCACTATGTCTTGCAGAGAAACAGCGAGTTGAGAAAACAGGCTTGAAAGGTTCACTCCTGTGGTCTCTACCATTACACCTAGCTACACGTTTAAGCATTTATTTCATATTTACATGTCTTCTGTGGTCTCTAACATTACACCTAGCTACACGTTTAAGCATTTGTTTCATAAGTACATGTCTTCTGTGGACAAATTTTGGATTAAACAAAAATATTAGTTTTTCTACTCTGGTGAAAAGCTGGAGGCTACTCGATGGCAGGCTCTCAGTCAAATCTGGTCACAAATGGTCAAATGATCTGTCTGTATCAATTATATCTAAGTGCAAATAATGAAGCTAAACATCTGTCAACTCAACAACTGGACAAAAACAGCTGATCTTGTGTTGTTACCTTTGGAAAAATGTTTCTTATCAAAAAGCATATTATCTGGGGGTAATTAATTAGTAATGTGTGCTGTAAACATGTAACGTTATAAATTAACCTGAATGTTTTAAACATAAATGTTCTTCTCATTTCAGATGTCCGTCTGCAGGTTGATTTGAACGATTATAAGGTCAGTTTGAAGGTCAGTTTGGACAGTCTTAATGAAGTGAAAAACCACATGACGGAAGAGTCTGGAGACTCCGTCACCAGCACCTACTCAGAGCTCTACATCTCAGCGGGACAGAGTGAAGGGGTTAATAGCCAACATGAAGTGATACAGCTTGAGAGAACTTCCAACATGAAGACCTTCCATGACGATGCAATCGACTGCTGTAAAGTCTTTAAGATCATCCTCCCTGGCAGAGAGAAACCCAGCGAAACAGTTCTGACAAATGGCATCGCTGGCATCGGAAAAACATTCTCTGTGTGCAAGTTTGCTCTGGACTGGGCAAGAGGTTTGGAGAATCAAGATATAGATCTCCTGGTTCCCTTTTCATTCCGGGAGCTAAACTTGGTCAGAGATAAGCAGTACAGTCTTCTGAACCTGATCCATGATTTCCACCCAACGTTAAAGAAGGTCACAGCAGAGCAGCTCGCTGCCTGGAAAGTTTGCTTCATCTTCGATGGCCTCGATGAAACCAGGTCTCCGTTGCACTTCGACAAAAATGAAATCATCTCTGATGTCACAGTGACATCATCGGTGGATGCTCTGTTGACAAACCTCATCACGAGGAATCTGCTCCCCAAGGCCCTCCTCTGGATAACCACCAGACCCGCAGCAGCCAATCGGATCCCTCCTGCTTGTGTTGACATGGTGACAGAAGTGCGAGGGTTCACAGACCCCCAGAAGGAGAAGTACTTCAGGAAGAGATTCAGTGAAGAGAAGCTGGCCGACAGAGTCCTCTCACACTTGAAGACATGGAGGAGCCTCCACATCATGTGTTACATCCCACTCTTCTGTTGGATCATTGCTACCGTTCTGCTGGACATGTTGAGGACACACACCACGATAGGACAGCTGCCCAAGACCCTGACTGAGATGTGCTGCCACTTCCTGTTGGTTCAGACAAACACGAAGAAGCAGAAGTATGACGAGACTCATGATGTGAACAAGAAAGACAAAGAAAAGGGGACTCAAAAGCAGCTCACTAAGACTGACAGGGATGTTCTTCTGACGCTGGGCATGCTGGCTTTTAAACACCTGAAGAAAAGTAGCATCATGTTCTACCAAGAAGACCTGGAAGAGTGTGGTCTTGATGTGAAAGACGCCGCGCTGTACTCAGGAGTGTGCACACAGATCTTCAAAACAGAGAGTGTGCTGTTCCAGAAAACGGTCTACAGCTTTGTTCATCTGAGCATCCAGGAGTTTCTGGCTGCAGTCTACCTGTTCCACTGTTTCACACAGAAGAACATGGAGGTCCTGAACACATTCCTGGGATATGGATACTACAGCTCCCTCTCAGACTTCCTGAAAGCTGCCATGGAAAAATCCCTGGAGAGTAAAAATGGCCACCTGGACCTCTTAGTCCGCTTCCTTCATGGCCTCTCACTGGAGTCCAACCAGAGTCTGTTAGGAGACCTGCTGGGTCACACAGAGAACAGTCCCGAGGAGATCCAGAAAGCCATCCAGAACCTGAAGACGTTGTTAACTGATGGTGATGCCTCTCCTGACAGATGTATCAACATCTTCCACTGTCTGATGGAGATGAACGACCACTCATTACATCAGGAGATCCAACAGTTCCTGAAGTCAGAGAACAGAACAGAGAAACTGTCTGAGACCCAGTGTTCAGCTCTGGCCGTCATGCTGCAGATGTCAGAGGAGGTTCTGGAAGAGTTGGACCTGGACAAATACAACGCATCAGAGGAGGGGCGAAGGAGACTGGTCCCAGCTGTGAGGAACTGCAGAAAGGCTCGGTTAGTAGTTAACACATTGACTTGACTGCCAATCACGTCATGTTACGTCGCATCGAATCCATCGCTTGACTGCCAAGCACGCAGTATTGTGTCCTATGGTCTTTTCAGTGGATTCGTATAGATGGCGCTCTTCATCAACGTACTGTATGAATGATGCTAGGTTGCTAGGCAACAGATAAAACCAGAAATGAACCAGAATTGAAAGTCTGCCTCCCGTCCGCTTCAATTTAAACAGAAATGTGCTTTGGATAAAAGTGATACATAAATGCACCATTTACAATGACGCAGCATTTTATACAGCCGGTTCTATATTTTCCCGATCTCAACCCTGTCTGCATGCACAGGACTGCTTCAATGTCAACCCTGTCTGCATGCACAGGACTGCTTCAATCTCAACCCTGTCTTCTGCTGACTTCAGTGTTGTCCCTGAACGCTTTCAATGAACGATCGTTCACAAACACGTTCATATTTTGGGTGAACGTACTGTATTTCTGTTTGATCAACGTCATTGTGAACACGTTCATTTCTGTCGTGTGTGAACGTCACTTTCTCACGTTCAACTTCGTTCAAGAGTGAGTGTTTCCATAGAGCCTTCCAGGCCAAATCCCCGCTAAGACACACCCTAAACAGGCCTTAATATCTAACGTTAAACCCACCAATAAGTCCTTATCCGACACAATTTAACTAATCTTTCTCAGCAGTACAATTTCACTGGAGCGTGCCGCTCGCATCTCTGCATGAAGATCCTGTCATGCACGCAGACACAGAACATCCCGACTCCCGACCCAAACACTGGAAACTTATTCTTGTTTGATTAAACATAATGTGCCACGAAAAATATCTTCCAATAGCTTGTTATTTTTGCGTCGAGGAGGTATTTGTCCATATACATGATCACCTCGGTCGGCCAACTAAAGACATCTCCCTCCACAGAAGCGCAGTGATGCCTGATTTATTCTTCGTCGTACGTGTTCCATGCTGAAAATGGCTGATCTACAAGCCCACAACGCGTTGCGTCCGTTACGCGTTGTGAGCGTCTATCTAGATCAGCTATTTTCAGCACGCGGAGATATGCAGGCTGAGAACTGAGAGCCTTCACAATAAAAGCATGCAGCTTTCACAAGTTGGCCCATAATTAAGACAAGGAAAAGTATTAAGAATTCTGTGGCATTCCACATTGCAAAAGAGCAATTTTTTCCAAAATGTAAAAAAAATATATAATAAGGAATTAATTCGGTTAATGTTAATGGAGAAATTGTAAAAGTTGTAACTTTAATAATCCCAAAGTTATTCCCAATAGGAATAAAGTCTGCAGTTCTATGGCTATGGGCTGCGGCAATCATTTAGAAAAACAAAAAGCAAAGAAAAAAGGGAGAAAAAAAATAAAAAAATAAAAATAACTAAAATTGTTGGAACCATGAACTTTAGTTCAAAATGTTGAATGTTTGAACTGTGAACTGAACTATAGTTCATACAAAAGATGACTTTCCAAACACATGGCTGACTTCAAATTATTCCGCCAAATTATTCCATTACTATTCCAGGGGTTCTCAACCCGTGGGTCGCGACCCCTTGGGGGTCCCCAAATTATTTTGCTAAAAATAATTTGCAATTCAGTTGCATAAATGCAGTGTTTGTATTGGGGTGGGGTGGGGGGGGGGGGGGTCGCGAGACATGGCCAAAACATCCCTGGGGGTCCCCAGCCAAAAAGGTTGAGAACCCCTGGTCTATTCCACAATACTGTTTATGTCTGGATAACTAGATAGGAGATGTTTTAGTTAACTTCCATTACAGTGAACTAGGTATCATTTGTTTTGATCATCTCTTATTTAATCTGCATTTACAGACTTGTTGGCTGTAAACTCAGTAAGACAGGTGTTGAAGCTGTGTCTTCAGCTCTCAGCTCTAATCCTTCCCATTTGAGAGAATTGGACCTCAGTAAAAACGACCTGCAAGACTCAGGACTAGTGGAGCTGCTCTGTGCTTCACTGAAGAGCCCACACTGTAGACTGGAAGTTCTAAAGTAAGATAATTACCACTTTTATTATGATCACTTCTGTTTTATTATGTACTGTATTATGTGAATATAATATGAATGCTGTGGTGAGAATGTATTAATAAGCTTGATGGTGAGACATGGTAGGCGAATAGGGGAAAAAAGTTAACTAATAGCTATCACAATGAAACTTCTCCAGTTGATTAATTATATTAAGACTAAGATTTTTTGTATTGCTGAAATGAAATGTTTAAATATGCAAATTAGGCATTATATGCGCTAATTAGCATACATTCCGGGACGATAAATCTGAAGATCGTTCAAGGAGGTATTTGTCCATATACATGATCACCTCGGTCAGGCAACTAAAGACATCTCCCTCCACAGAAGCGCAGTGATGCCTGATTTATTCATCGTCGTACAACGTGTTCCATGCTGAAAATGGCTGATCTACAAGCTCACAACGTGTTGCGTCCGCGACGCGTTGTGAGCGTCTAGATCAGCTATTTTCAGCACGCGGAGATATGCAGGCTGTGAGAACTGAACTGAGAGCCTTCACAATAAAAGCATGCAGCTTTCACAAGTTGGTCCATAATTAGGACAAGGAAAATGATTAAGAATTCTGTGGCATTCCACATTGCCAAAGAGCAATTTTTTCCAAAATGTAAAAAAAATATACAATAAGGAATTAATTTGGTTAATGTTAATGGAGAAATTGTAAAAGTTGTAACTTTAATAATCCCAAAGTTATTCCCAATAGGAATAAAGTCTGCAGTTCTATGGCTATGTGCTGTGGCAATCATTTAGATAAACAAAAAGCAAAGAAAAAAATTAAAAAAACTAAAATTGTTCATTTTTTGGAACCATGAACTTTAGTTAAAAATGTTGAATGTTTGAACTGTGAACTGAACTAGTTCATAAAAAAGATGACTTTCCAAACACATGGCTGACTTCAAATTATTCCGCCAAATTATTCCATTACTTATTCCATTACTATTCCAGGGGTTCTCAACCCGTGGGTCGCGACCCCTCGGGGGTCCCCAAATTATTTTCCAAAACATAGTTTGCAATTCAGTTGCATAAATGCAGTGTTTGTATCGCGAGACATGGCCCCCAGCCAAAAAGGTTGAGAACCCCTGGTCTATTCCACAATACTGTTTATGTCTGGATAACTAGATAGATGTTTACTTCCATGACAGTGAACTAGGTATCATTTGTTTTGATCTGCATTTACAGACTTGTTGGCTGTAAACTCAGTAAGACAGGTGTTGAAGCTGTGTCTTCAGCTCTCAGCTCTAATCCTTCCCATTTGAGAGAACTGGACCTCAGTGAAAACGACCTGCGGGACTCAGGACTAGTGGAGCTGCTCTGTGCTTCACTGAAGAGCCCACACTGTGGACTGGAAGTTCTAAAGTAAGATTCATTTACCACTTTTATTATGATCACTTCTGTTTTATTATGTACTGTATTATGTGAATATAATATGAATGCTGTGGTGAGAATGTATTAATAAGCTTGATATAATGGTAACCCAAGCCTATGTGTCTGAGTAGACGAAGTGTAATATCGTAACGTATCGGCTACTTCATCATATAGAGTTTCTGACTATTTTGGCCTGGCGACCCGTTGTAGCTACGCCACAGTTATCAAGCTTCTTAATAATATTATAATAATTAATATTACGGAGGAAAGAGCAGAACACCGTGAAAATAGCAGATCTGCAAGCTCACTGTGAGGCGTTGTGAGCTTGTAGTTTGGTAATATTTTCACATTAATGTGAAAAAAATCACACCGAGCATAACGCATATACTGTAAGTATTTGCAGCTTTTATTCGCGAAACCCTGGCGTAAAATAGTCCCATGGTTTGTTGGGAAAAACATGCTGCCATTACGATGCGAAACGGCAACCGCCTCCACAGCATGTTGTAGTCCAAACAACCCCCTCGTTCACTTGCATTGAACTAATTTTCCCAGAAGCCCTAGCAGCCCAGAGCATGGCTAGATTTCCAGGCCTCGTCACCAGGTCCACGACAAATCAGCTCTTTTTTAATTATTAAAAAACGGCGAATTAAACACATTAAACAAATAGCGGGTTTAGCGTATTACGCAACACCGACATATGGATTAAATAGCGAAGAACACGGGTTAGGCAGTAGTGTTAATTATTATTAATATTACGAAAGAAAGAGACTAACATTGTAATAATAGCCGATCTGCAAGCTCACTGTGAGGCGTTGTGAGCTTGTAGATTTGTAATCCCCAGTTCAAATATGATTACGGTATGTTGGAGGCCAGGGTTTGTTTTAATGGAACTAAAGCATCCAGGTGTGAAGGCACCCTAAGTGGGACTAGAGAGTCCTTTAATAGATGCTGGAAGCTGGTTCTAAATCCAGGAATAATGCATATTTAAATGTGTTATTTATTAATTAATTCATTAATTTATTTATGTATGTTTTAATCTGGTGTTTCAGACTGGCTCACTGCGGCCTGTCAGAGAGATGCTGTGAAGCTCTGGCCTCAGCTGTAAACTCTAATCCCTCCCTAAGAGAGTTGGACCTGAGCCTCAACGTGGTGAATGATTCAGTTCTGGAGAACTGCAAGTGAGTAGACTTGGGCTGTGTCCATGTTGGACAGTGCAGTGTTTTTCCCTTAACTAGTTAATCGCCAACGACGGATATATTGGTTTCAGGATTATATTGCATAGTTTCACTCAAGGACTACTGTCCCTTTTACAGTGCAATGTTCTTTTGGGCTTTTAGCCTTTATTATTAATTTGCAGTGTTTTAATGCCAACCATATTTGGCTCAGAGTGATGGTGTGCTTATTTTGCAGTGCTCAACCTTGTGTTTATGGACCTAGGAAATGAGTGTATCTTAGTGCAATTGATCCGATTCCTTATCTGTGTAGTGGACGACTTGATAACCCCCTATTGGTATCTCTGAAAATAGTGAATATACATTTTAAAGGAGATGTCAATACTGTGAATATATGTTTTAAAGGAAATGTCAATACTGTGTACTTTCTCAGAATAAAGTTATATTCCATGAAGCAACCGACAGTTATTGTTCACTCAAACTGAACACTTACCTTGTGTATTCCGGGACTCCCACCCTGTAATTGGGAGTGGCGTAGTATTACTGTGACATTAGGAGTACTTAGCGACTCCACTTGGTTACATCTGGATGAGCTGCAGGGCCAAGATAATGATAGGAGAAACACTGTAGTCTCATCTAGTGGAGACGTTGTGTTAGACAGTCAGACATTGATGCATTGTTGTTCTACTTCCTACAGAGTGAAACACTGTAGTGTCAGCTAGTGGAGACGTTGTGTTAGACAGTTAGACATTGATGCATTGTTGTTCTACTTCCTACAGAGTGAAACACTGTAGTGTCAGCTAGTGGAGACGTTGTGTTAGACAGTTAGACATTGATGCATTGTTGTTCTACTTCCTACAGAGTGAAACACTGTAGTGTCAGCTAGTGGAGACGTTGTGTTAGACAGTTAGACATTGATACATTGTTGTTCTACTTCCTACAGAGTGAAACATGGAGGAGAAGATTGGCTTACTAATCCTCAACTGAGTCAACTCATTACCAAACGTGAGTATCTGCGTCTACATTAACATTTTATATACTGTTGTATACTTGGTTGATGTTGTCCTGAAAACTCTTGTGCTCTCTACTCTCTGCTCTTGGCCTGGTCCTTAACACATCAAGATGAGGTCATGTGGTTTGACAGAAACAATGGGCCTCATTCACTAACCTGGTCGTAAACAACATGTATTTCGTCTATTGGCATAAGTTCAGTTCTGACGTGCGATGCATGAAAGGTGGTGCAGAGCCGTGATGTGTGCATATCACAGGTGGATCTCGTTTTGGTTTGAAAGTCACAGGTGATCTCCCGTGTCGATCATTGGCATGGGTCCACGCTCCATTTAACAACATACAAGACAACTGGAAATATAAAACTGAACGGTGCAACTATACATTTACTGTTATAGTTACTGTACTGCACTGTGCTCTGTACTGTATTGTAGTGTACTGTGCTCTATGCTGTACTTTGATTATTTTGGGGAAAAAATAGTTAGTTACTGTGTGTTAGACGATACGTACACAGAGAGACAGGTAGGTACACAGTAACACAGAGAGACAGACAGGTACACAGAGAGACAGACAGGTACACAGAGACAGACAGGTACACATAGAGACAGACAGGTACACAGAGACACAGCCATGTACACAGAGAGACAGACAGGTACACAGTAACACAGAGAGACAGACAGGTACACAGAGAGACAGACAGGTACACAGAGAGACAGACACATAGAGACAGACAGACAGACAGGTACACAGTAACACACAGAGACAGACAGGTACACAGAGAGACGGACAGGTACACAGTAACACAGAGAGACAGACAGGTACACATATAGACAGACAGGTACACAGAGAGACGGACAGGTACACAGTAACACAGAGAGACAGACAGGTACACATAGAAACAGACAGGTACACAGAGAGACGGACAGGTACACAGAGAGACAGACACATAGAGACAGACAGGTACACAGAGAGACAGACAGGTACACAGAGAGACGGACAGGTACACAGAGAGACAGACACATAGAGACATACAGGTACACAGTAACACAGAGAGACAGACAGGTACACATAGAGACAGACAGGTACACAGAGAGACTGACAGGTACCCAGTAACACAGAGAGACAGACAGGTACACATAGAGACAGACAGGTACACAGTAACACAGAGAGACAGACAGGTACACAAAGAGACAGACAGGTACACAGTAACACAGAGAGACAGACAGGTACACAGTAGCACAGAGAGACAGACAGGTACACAGTAGCACAGAGAGACAGACAGGTACACAGTAACACAGAGAGACAGACAGGTACACAGAGAGACAGACAGGTACACAGTAACACAGAGAGACAGACAGGTACACAGTAGCACAGAGAGACAGACAGGTACACAGTAGCACAGAGAGACAGACAGGTACACAGTAGCACAGAGAGACAGACAGGGGTGCAGAGACATTCTGCCCCCTGGTGGAGACTTTAAGACATTCTGCCCCCTGGTGGAGACTTTAAGACATTCTGCCCCCTGGTGGTTTGACTCTGACAGTGACGATCTTCTTTATTACATTTTAATTGTATTGAGTCTTAATTTAGTCGACTAAGACTAGACTAAGACTAAATAATGTACAAATGACTAAAATAGTACTAAATCTGTTGTCAAAATGAACACTGCAGTGAGTTTGTAGATCAGTCTGTGTGTGTGCGCGTGTGCGTGCGTGCATGCGTGTGCATCAGTCAGTGAATGATGTATATAATGTTTACTGTGTTGTTTTCTCATCAGATTTCCAGCGTCTCACACTGGACTCAAACACAGCACACTGTGACCTCTCTCTGTCTGAGGACAACAGGAAGGTCACACGGAGGTCACAGAGGTCAGGGGGTCAGCGTCCTCCTGATCACCCAGACAGGTTTGATGGCCATGAACAAGTTCTGAGTTCACAGAGTGTGACTGGACGCTGTTCCTGGGAGGTAGAGTGCAGTGGAGAGGTTTATATAGCAGTGGCTGACGGAACAATCAGCAGGAAAGGAGATGGTGATGACTGTTGGTTTGGAGAGAATGATAAGTCCTGGAGTCTGACCTGTGATGGTGTTACTGGTTCCAGTTACTATGTCAGACACAACGGACAGACGACTTTCCTCCCTGTCAGAGCCTCTAGAGGCTCCAACAGAGTATCAGTGTATGTGGACCGTCCCGCTGGGACTCTGTCCTTCTACGCAGTGTGCTCTGACTCACTGAGACACCTGTACACCTTCCAGACCACGTCCACTGGACCTCTCTATGCTGGGTTTGGGTTATGGTCCTCCTCTTTCTCCTCAGCGTGTCTGTGTGAGCAGTAAGTATAATGGACACACATATTTAATTCCAGACCACGTCCACACACACACACACACACACACACACACACACACACACACACACACACACACACACACACACACACACACACACACGTAATAAAGAAGATCGTCACTGTCGGATGAAGTGTTAGAGTCCAACCACCAGGGGGCAGAATGTCTTAAAGTCTCCACCAGGGGGCAGAATGTCTTAAAGTCTCCACAGTGTGATTTAATTTAAACTGAGGACCCCCAAAATAATCATGTTTGAACTGAGGACCCCCAAAATAATCATATTTGAACTGAGGACCCCCAAAATAATCATATTTGAACTGAGGAGTCGGACCCCCAAAATAATCATATTGCGAGCTTGCAGGTCTGCTATTTTTGAAAGAGCGAAGAGCAACTGACATAGAAGACATTTTTAGAATCTGATCTCAGGTCAGAATGGAAAACTGTTAGGATACAGAAGACATTTTTAGAATCTGATCTCAGGTCAGAATGGAAAACTATCAGGATATAGAAGACATTTTTAGAATCTGATCTCAGGTCAGAATGGGTTAATAACAACGCTATCGGATGTACAGAGCACGAGCTGGAACAACATATTATTTTCAGATCGGTGGCCAATTACATATAATTGTTGGGGTCCTTGACATGAAATATTGAGCACCACTGATACAGAAAGTTTCAGAAAACTGTCAGAATTTAGAAGACATTTTATACATTTCGACGTCAGGCCTAAATGGGTTAAATTGTTTTTATTTTTACAAGAGAATGGAGTTTTTCGGGCCGTGTTATTTGAATCATTATAATTCATCCTCTGATTCCCAAGAGCCAAACAAACTGGTCAGGCTACTACTTGGCCTCACTCACCGAACCCACCTCACCCCTGCCCACTTTGACAGGCTGGAATGGCTTAGGGTTGACGACAGAGTACAGCATCTTGCAATGGGTCTGGTCCACAAGATTCACTACACCACCAAGATACCCATGTATCTGTCTAAATACTTCACTAGGATACCCATGTACCTGTCTAAATACTTCAATAAGATACCCATGTACCTGTCTAAATACTTCACTAAGATACCCATGTACCTGTCTAAATACTTCACCAAGATACCCATGTACCCGTCTAAATACTTCCTTAATGTAAATGAAGTCCACACCCACAACACCAGAGGGAGTTCAACAAACCATGTGCAACCCAGATTCGGCACAAACAAGGAACCAAATTAATATCGTTCCTATGCCACCAAAATGTGGGACGCCCTACCAACGGTCATTAAGACATGCAAATCCCTTGACTCCTTCAAAACTGCCCTCAAAGGGCACCTACGGACGGCTGCAATTTGAAACTGGCCCCCGTAAAATCTGAATGTGTGTTTCTGCACAGATATGGTTATTCACAGCAGCGGTGTTGTTCTTCTTCTCCTGTTAGGAAGTAAGTGATGCTGTTGATGGACCAGGAGTGCTGTGCTTCCCTGCGTGGCCACCAGATGTCCCCCTTCGTCGGCCACATTAAGATTGGCCGGAATGAGATGGTGTGTACAGTATGACGACGAGAGCGCCCCTCACTTCACACAGGTGTGATTTTTTTATTTCTCTGTAAAGCTCTTTGAGCTGAACTTCATGTCATGAAAAGTGCTGTACAAATACATGTGTGTAAATGTAATGTAATATAGATCATTATTAAATATCACCGTTGGATGCATTCATGTATGTTTGATTTGTGACATTTCACACAAACTTGTGTAACTCACAATAATAGTTATGCCAAATAAACAGATTTTACAGGACTTGACTTAATTGGACTAGACTAGAAGTTAATGGTGTGCATTGTGTAACGATATGAACAAATCATATTTACTTATGGATGTGTTGTATCGATCTGTGTTGTTCGATTCATGGGTTAATTAGTGATGTTTGGACTACATATGCCCTACCAACAGTCATTAAGACATGCAAATCCCTTGACTCCTTCAAAGGGCACCTACGGACGGCTGCAATTCGAAACTGGCCCCATAAAATTTGAATCCCCCACCCCTTTTTACCTCCTTTATAATGAATTCCTGTTCTGTTCTTTGGCTATATAGAAGTGTCTATTTGTACGTCTCTAAATGTTTTGATGAATTGAACATGGTGGACCCTCTTGTAAACAAGAGTAATGCTTAATTGGGTCGTCCACTCACAGTTAACAGTCTTTGTATTGATTTTGTGCTTGAAATGTAATGTAATTCTGGCAAACTGTTAATAAATATTTCAATCAATACAGAACATTCTCCCTGGGTACTGTGGTTTTATTCTCAACCTCAGAGAGGTGCCAGGACATGTCGTGCTTCTAATTCTACTAGTAAAGAACGTCTACTTCTTCAACAACACAGTTTAAAGGCATGTTTGCATACATCACATTATAGCATTATCTCACCACCAGGGGGAGGTAGGGAAGGGGTGATTTCTAGCCTTGCTCAGGCTGTGTGGAGGTACCGGGTTCCACATGGTATAGGCTACATGGTACTAGTATTTGGGTTCCCAGATACTATGATGATGATAACAACATAATTGTGATGTCATCATGAGAGCTACAGAGCAGGCTAGTGATGTCATCATGAGAGCTACAGAGCAGGCTAGTGAAGTCATCATGAGAGGTGTATTTAATGAACTCAGGTGTGTTTAATGAACTCAGGTGTGTTTAATGAACTCAGGTGTATTGCAGTTTGCAAAGACAACACCAAACGTCCCAAAGGGAGAATAATGTCCAAACAGTGACTAACTTGTCTCCGGTCAGTCCTTGGGGTCCAGCTCCGTCCAGCCCTCAGCTCTCTGTCTGTCCTTGGACTGTTTGTTTGCTCTGCCATGTGCTCTCCCAGCTCTGCTGCTGCACGGCCCTCTGGGAGTTGGAGTTCTCTCCCAGCTCTGCTGCTGCACGGCCCTCTGGGAGTTGGAGAATTATGTGTGTGTGAGAGAGAGAGAGAGAATGAATGTAACATTTTACATTGGGTAAAATATACGTGTTTAGTGTCGGTGCGAAAAAATTTATACCACCAATGGACCCTCAAACTGTCTGCTAAAACAGCTCCACCACTTCTTCTCTCATGTAAGTAATTGACATTATGTGACCAGATTTGACCATCAATGATTGGAGCTCTGAATGTCAGCCAGCCGTGTGTGTGTGTTGGGAGTCACTGGCCCCATATTTACATGCAGAAATTCATTCGGAATGAATGGATTCATTCCAGTCATCAGAATAAAAATGCTCATGTAGTAAACGCCTCAATTGGAATAGAACATCCCATTCCGAATGATTTTTTTTCATTCCGGTCTGGAGGGGTGGTCTGTACCGTTTGAATCGCTATAGATCACCATATAAACACTTTATTAATGAATGGAGGGGTGGTCTGTAGCGTTTGATTCGCTATAGATCTACCATATAAACACTTTATTAATGAATGGAGGGGTGGTCTGTACTGTTTGAATCGCTATAGATCACCATATAAACACTTTATTAATGAATGGAGGGGTGGTCTGTAGCGTTTGATTCGCTGTAGATCTACCATATAAACACTTTATTAATGAATGGAGGGGTGGTCTGTACTGTTTGAATCGCTATAGATCACCATATAAACACTTTATTCTGAATGCTACTGGGAGTTTGGAATGCATACTGTATTATTTTACACATGTCTGCCCTTAGTATACTATAGTGCTTTATGCCCTGCATGTCCAAGCAGGGATGGCCATTTGGATACATTTTATGTTTACCCATTAGAAAAATACAAATACACATAACAATGGACGGTTAGCTAAGGTCTTCCCATTGTAGTTTTTGTTTTGTTTCTCTATTTTCACTATAGCTGCTTGTGTCTTAGACATAGAAAGCTGGTTAGCTTAGGCTTTTTCTTCTGTGACTGCTATTTGAGAGCAGGCATGGAGGGTTTTGGGGTTTCTCCCGTTTGTTGTTTTAATGTGTTTTTGTGTTTCTCTGTTTTTGTTTTTGTTCTCTTGCACTCCTATTCCGAATTCAGATTGATGTCAGCATTTACACTCAGTCCTTTTTTTATATTAATTCCTGATTTATACAATGGCTAATTCTATTCCAAATTCTAATATTGTAAGAGGGGAAAGCTTGGTTCAATACACTACTTGGAACTGTAGAGGTCTGAATGGAGCGGTGAAACGTGGCAATGTATTGGCTCATTTAAAGAAGCTGGGGACAGAAATTGCTTTTTTACAGGAGACTCACTTACGGAATCAGGATCATAACCGCCTACGAAGAAATTGGGTAGGCCAAATATTTCATTTCAATTTCAAATCCAGGTGCACAGCAATACTTATAAACAAGAACATTCCTTTCATACTAAATAAAACTATCCAAGACCTACACGGCAGATATATTATAGTTACTGGAAAGCTTTATAATTGTCCTATTGTTCTGGCTAATATCTACGCCCCTAACCATGACGATGAACGATTCATATCTTCTTTTTTGGCTACTTTGCCTGACCTTGACACTCACCAATTGATCTTAGGTGGAGATCAGAATTTTATTCTTCATCCTACGCTTGATAGATCTTCACATAGACCCTATACTCTGACTAAATCAGCTAAAATGGTGAATACATTCATGGACACATTTAAATTATCAGATCCATGGAGATTCTTAAATCCAGCTCAACGTAAATATTCGTTTTTTTCTTCTGTACATCACACTTTCACAAGATTAGATTACTTCCTGATAGATTCAAAACTTCTTCCCTCAATAAGACACTGTGAGTACGAAGCAATTGTAATATCCGATCATAGTCCCCGAGTCCTCAAATTAGCATTTCAGAACAGACATATGGCCAGGACTTGGAGATTTGATAACACACTAATAACTAGGCAAGCGTGTGTGGATGATATTAAATCCCAAATACAGTTCTATCTCTCTACAAACGACACACCCGATGTATCAAGAAGTACACTATGGGAAGCACTTAAAGCGTATATACGGGGGCAGCTTATTTCACGACAGGCTTTAATCTCCCGTCTACGTAAGGTACAAGGCAAAGCTCTGACTGATCGATTACTTGAAGTAGACCTACAGTATGCAGAATCTCCTTCTCCTGAATTATACAGAGAAAGGGTTTCGACTCAAGCCGAATTCAATCTCCTATCCACAAATGAGACAACTAATTTGATGACACGGTCACGCCATAGGTTTTATGAACATGGGGATAAGGCGGGCAAAATACTTGCACTTCAAATTAGGGAATCAGCTGCTTCTAGATTAATTACAGAGATCCATACAAACACTGGTCAAACTACTATTAATCAGCAGGAAATTAATGATGTATTTAAACGCTTTTATTCAGATTTGTATACTTCAGAATCACTAGGAGATTCTAATTTGATTGATACTTTTTTCAGAAAATTTAAACATACCTTCCATTAGTCAAGAACATACGGTTCAACTTGAAAGAGCTATTACCTTAGATGAAATACATCAGGCAATCTCACAAATGCAGTGCTCAAAAGCCCCAGGACCCGATGGCTATACCTCTGAATTTTACAAATCATTTACTGAACTCATATCTCCCCTTTTACTTAAAGTGTTTAATGAATCTCTCAACGCCGGCCACCTCCCACCAACTTTCTACCAAGCTAGCACTACTTAAAAAGGATAAAGACCCGCTTAATCCAGGTTCATACAGGCCTCTGAGTCTTTTGAATGTTGATGCTAAAATTCTAGCAAAAGTTGTGGCGACACGCTTGGAAAAAGTGCTCCCAACTGTGATACATACTGATCAAACGGGGTTTATAAAAGATAGACATCTATTTTTTAATCTTAGACGCCTATTCGACATTATATATTCTCCCAGTAGTACCCCCCAAGATACGGAAATACTGTTATCTCTTGCCGCCGAGAAGGCCTTTGATAGGTTCGAGTGGGACTTCCTCCTCTCGACCCTGTCAAAATTTGGGTTTGGTCCTGGGTTCCTGGGTTAAACTACTTTATGCTTATCCATTAGCTTCTGTACATACAAACAGATACAGGTCTGAAAACGTCCCTTTGAATCGCTCGACCAGACAAGGCTGCCCTCTCTCACCACTGCTCTTTGCCTTATCTATTGAGCCGCTTGCAATTGCGTTGCGTGCTTCAGACACCTACACTGGTATCTTCAGAGGAGATAGAGAGCATAAAGTTTCACTTTACGCTAACGATTTATTATTATACATATCCAAACCTTCCACATCTATTCCTAGTATCATGTTAGAGAGTTTTGGCAGGGTTTCGGGGTATAAAGTCAACGTTTCCAAAAGCGTTTTATTTCCTATCAATACACAAGGCAATCAAACTTTTGGCTCGATATTTAGGAATCATAGTAACCAAAGCACTTAACGACTTGCTCAAGCAAAACCATACAAAACTTTTTGAACGTACTGAACAAGACTTAACGAAATGGTCGAACCTTCCTATCTCACTTGCCGGCCGAATTAATATAATTAAAATGAATGTCCTCCCTAAATATCTGTTTCTATTCCAATGTATTCCAATTTTTGTTAACAACACTTTTTTTAAGAATCTGGATAAAATTATCTCCAAGTTCATTTGGGATAAGAAACACCCCCGAATAAAGAAGGATTTTTTGCAGAGGCCTAAATCAGATGGCGGAATGGGATTACCTAACTTCAAACTCTATTACTGGGCGTGTAATTTACGTGCACTCTCATTTTGGCTCCAAGATCAATTGCCTACATGGGCATTTATTGAAGGTCAATGTTGTCCCCCAACATCGTTGTCAGCTTTAATCTTTTCCCCAGTGGCCTCAAGATATACTAAGTTGCCAAAGAATTCCATAGTCTCGCATTCTCAAAAAATGTGGCTCTCAATACGAAGGCATTTCGGTTGGCACCCGGGCTCTGTGCGCGCACCACTGGTCGCTAACCATGCTTTTTTACCGTCCCTCTCTGACTCATCATTTAAAGTGTGGCATAGAAATGGTATTCACTCCTTCAAAGATCTTTATATTGATGGGTTATTTCCGACCTTTGAACAAATACGACGCAAATTCAATTTACCCCAATCACATTTCTTTAGATTTCTACAGATACGACATTTTTTAACACAACACACTGATTCATTTCCAAACATACCTCCCAACTCATCAATGGAATCTATATTTCTACCTGACCCATTGCTCAAAGGAGGTGTTTCTATTATTTATAATTCTCTCTCATGTTTAGATAATAATGCCTCCTTGGAGTATTTAAAAACTGCTTGGGAAAACGACTCAGGAATATCTATCACTGACGAGCAATGGTCTACATCTCAAAAGTTTTTGCACTCTTCTTCAGTATGCGCCAGGCACGGTCTTATACAGTTTAAAATATTACACAGATTACATTTGTCAAAGGAAAAACTCAACAGAATGTATCCAAATGTGAATCCAGCCTGCGACAGATGTGGCCAGTCGCCGGCCACTCTAGCTCATATGTTCTGGCATTGCACAAAACTAAGTCATATTGGCAAAGTATATTTAAATCACTGTCAGACATTGTTGGAAGACCTTTTGACCCGGATCCACTGACAGCAATTATGGGAGTCATAGGGCCCGGGGTCAAACTGTCTACTTTCCAATATAACATGGTAAAATATGTGACTCTACTGGCTCGCAGACTGATACTGTTGAATTGGAAACAAGCACAGGTTCCAACTCACACTTCACTTATGAGAGATGTTATGCACTACTTACAATTGGAAAAGATTAAGTTTGAATTGAGAGGGAGTGAAGATAGGTTCTACCAGACATGGCAACCCTTCATTGAATATTTCAATAGGTGCACGCTAACCCCTCCTACACAATAGATAGCACAATAGAAAATTGGAAAGAAAGAAAAGGAACTGAAAGAAAAGGAACTGAGTGTTTTTTCTTTATTCTATTTTTTCTTATTTAAAAAAGAATGTCTGTAACTTACTTAATTTACAACAACATGTTGGAAGTTTGAGAGCAAGAGTGTCTGTCCTGTTGTCTGTTTTGTTTGTCTGTTCACACTTGTCATTGGTTAACTGTTTTTTGTTTTTTCATGTTTATCACACTTATGTCTTTTTTATTATACTGTATGTGGAACATTTACATTGCCTGTTATTTTTTTCATTTTTACTTAACTGAATTACTTATCATTGTCTAAATCTGAAATTGTCATACAAAAAATGCCGAATAAAAACAGTATTAAAAAAAAAATACAAATACACCAGTTTCCCCTCCTCCCCCCCATAATAAAATGCGCTATTTACAAACCCATCTGCGAATTACAGTGCCATTGCCAATTGCAGTGTATGGGTGTATGGATGCTGTGTTTTTTTTTAGTTCTGGGGTTGTGGTCGCGAGTGGTTGCAGGGACTGCGCATCAAAATATATATATTTTATTTTATTTTTAGAGCGTCTCTCTGTTCGCGAGTGGTTGCAGGGACTGCGCATCAGAATATATTTTTATTTTATTTTATTTTTAGAGCGTCTCTCTGTTCACGCCATGGAACCATTCATGACCATGAGCGTCTCTCTGTGGAGCAGATGGACGAGAGAACACGTCAAAACATCACCTATGAATACCTGTGTCCCCCGGGAGGAAGCCAAACGGTGGATAAAAGGCGTGTCTAATCCATGTTTAATATGCGAAACACGCTATTTGTTTAATGTGTTTCATTCACCTTGAGGGCCCGGGCCTACAGTATTTATCCATTAATAAAATGTGCCCATCGTCAGCATGCTAGGCTGTAGAGCGATGCGATCAGTTTTCATATAGCACTAATTTGACGGAGATTATCAATCTCCGTCTCGGGCACATGGCCGTGCACTTGAACTTGACGGTGATTTACGCCATGGGCCACGATGGTGTTAAAAAGATTTGTGGCGGACCTGGTGACGAGGCCGTTGCGTTATGATGACGAAAAGCCATGCTCAAGCCATGCTCTGGACTGCTAGGGCTTCTGGGAAAATGAGTTCAATGCATGTGAACGGGGCGGTTTGTTTGGACTACAACATGCTGTGGAGGCCGTCTTCGTTTTCGCATCGTAACGGCGGCATGTTTTTCTCTTCAACAACAAACCATGGGACTAATTTCCCGCCGGATTTCCGGGAATCAAAGCTGCAAATACTTCGGCGTTATGCTCCAAAGGTAATTCAACACTTTCCCCTGATTGGCTGAAATGTAGTCACCTACGTATATACAGCTTTTGTCCCCACACATCTAAAAATTTGCCATTAACAATGAAAGGGGAATTCATGTCAAATGTATGCTAAATCTTGTCCCCACACACATCTCAATATTTGCCATTGACAATGAACAGCTAAATATGACATAAATTAAACATCAAAACATTAAACGTCATTGACATTGAACGGGAAATTTATGTCATATGTAAACAAGCAAATCAGCTAACCAATCACAGGCAACAGGCATTCTGATTGGCCAGTATGAGATGATTTCTGATGATGTATGATGATAAGAGTGCCCCTCACTTCACACAGGTGTGATTTATCTTTAATAAAGTGATATGAGGTAGCGGCGGGACATAATGGCAAAATATTACATCACAATATCTTTTCAGCAATTATCAAAATATTGATATTCATCAGGATATCATTTTTATGTTTGTTTTTATATAATCTATATAACCAATTTGTTTTATGCTGATAGACTATTTGTTTTTTATGCAGACAGACACAGACGGACAGACAGACAGACAGACAGACAGACAATCCGTTTTCATCCTGCTGTTCTATCATGTGATTGTGACACACTGACATTCAGTGCAGAGGCTGCTCGATGGTGAATTAGTATTGAAACATTCTCTTTGGCTTTGACTGCTTCAGTTCAGACAGAACATCGGACATATCAGCTACAGTAGGCTACTGATTTACTAAGCTATAGTCTGCTACGCAGAAACCTCGGATAAACCTCGGCGAGTCGGAAGGAGGTGGTGTGGGGACAGATCTTTGCCTTTTTTCCGTTGCTCATTACGCAGGTCACACAGACTGATATGTATCCAGCCAGTTCGGTCATTCGTATTATCATTCACTCTGCACACATGCTTTTGTAAGCAAACGCTAAGCAAGGGTTGTTTTTGATAAACATCAATCCGTCCACTCCATGTGCGTGTGCGCGTGCACTCTTTGCGTGCACGGCTGCATGCTGTTTCACCCGCATTTGGTTAAAAGTTATATCAAGTTACGTTTGAACATTACAAACAGACTTTGCAAATAACTTTAGTATTCAACGTGTCGGGGTCCAAGCAATTCCTTCAGAATCTGTGCTATCATGCTAATGCTATCCTGCCGCGTTAGCTCTGTCTTCTTTTCTGTCTGCCGCTGCTGACAGCAGTGACAGGGAAGAGCACAGAGCAGCAAGACAGGGAGGGGCGGGGCGGTGGGAGCAAAGGGGCATAGATCTTCAAATGAACGCCGCATTGAGCCTCGACACGTTGTTAGCTTGAAGATCTGCTCTTTTTGGCGAACGACACCACTGTACTACAGAATATAAATGTAGGTATAGAAATGCGACTATAGAATGTGCACTTGCTCTATCAGAGCCTTGTCTTGATCACGATTGAACGGTCAAATTCTGTAGTCGCACCGGTGCTACAAATTACATTTTACAACTCGCACGGTGCTATTTTCTGTAGCAAATGCAACAACCTAGTCGCACTGTCGAGCCCTGCCGCTCATACTAGTGATGGCTCTGTTCTATTCTGGTCAAACAGAGTCAGGGTGCTGCTATTGTGGGGGTGCATAGTTTGACTACACCGTCGCTCCCGACACGCGCTGCCAGTTACAACTAACGGGTTGTACGGCAGGTTAAAACAAACATGTGGCGAGTTAAAAATAACCCGTGGCTCACGGCATATGTGGCAGGTTACAACCAACCCGTGGCAGGTTAAAACTAACCTGTGGTTTCCTGTGAGGTTAGGTTTAGGGTTGGGTTTTGGGTAGGGTGTCGGACTCACTACTGTTAGTACATCGGACCAAACACATGCACCCTTGTACACTTTCAGAGTTATGGGGGTCCTTGAAATTTAAAACTTTGAGAACCACTGCACACTAAATGTAACAGAGCCTTATCATCGGTAAGGTGGCCCGGAAGTAGGCAGAGTTATTCCGTTTGCATATAGCCCATTCTGGTAAATTTACAAAAAGTGCTTTGACTTGGCGCAGGGGAAAGTTCCTGCCCAACACCATGGAGACTGAGGACACAGGATTGTTTTACAATATATGAGAAATGTGATCAATTTGGTTAATGATCCAGAAAATAACTAATGACATTTGAATGTCATTTATCATTTTCTGAATGATTACAGTAATTCTCACTTTATAGTCTGTCAAAGTATGTATGGGTATTTAATCAAAAGTGAAGTGATCCCTTTGCCCTAGGTTTGGAGGGCAAGACAACTGTAGAGAGCAGAGCCTCATGGCCGTAGCCAAATCACTTTCCAACACCTCTGAGATTGACACTACATCACAAATCCCATTTCAGGGATGTCCAGAGCATCTTCTCCATTCTGCCAAAATGTTGTTGTCCTTCGGCCAACATGCAGGTAATCACAGATGAGACCAAGGGGTAAGAACGCTAAATGTTGCTGTCAGAATAAATTACATTTATACTCACAGGACATAAATCCACTTGGAGAGCAGAATATGAAATGATCTACCATTGAGTGTAGACTGTTTACTCATTGGAAAGACCCAAAAGCTTTCTCACACAATGAGCAGGGAAGACCAAACAAAAACTATGATAATAAGCCCTCTTGTATGTCCTCTCATCACCTCGAACCCCTTCTCCCTTTTAATCACTTGCAAAGAAAACAACAGCAATCCCTCATGTGACTGTGTGCGTGTTTTTGTCTGAATGAGCAGTGTGTGTATTTGTGCGCGTGTGTGTGTGTGCACAAGAAATTTCTTGTAAAATGTGAATACAAATAAAGATGTTAAATGTGTGTGTGTGTGTGTGTGTGTGTGTGTGTGTTCCATTCACTTACACAAACAAGACACACATGGTGTTCTTTTTGTGTTTCTGTGTGTGTCATACACTTACAATAACAAAACACTGCACTCTCTCTCTGTGCGTGCATGCGTGTACAGTGGAGTACAGTACAGTACAGTACAGTACAGTACAGTACAGTACAGTACAGTACAGTACAGTACAGTACAGTACAGTACAGTGCAGTGCAGCACAGGACAGGACAGTGCAGAGGACTACAGTATACTATTCCCACTAGGTTGACACATTTACGAAATCCAAGCAACTTGGTATATAGAAACATTGCCATGCTTGCGTTGCTTTTATACGGAAATAAAAACAAGCAAAACAAACAATAGGGCCACTCAGCCAGGTTGCCAAGTTTGCACTTTCCAAGCAACTGGATATATGAAAACATTGCCATGTTTGCTTTTCCAAGTAAAAAAAGACAAACAAAAAAACAGTATTGAGTATCGCCCTCCCACTATTGCCTTATTCCTTTTTGCGACGCGTGGCGCTAGGATGAGCATGCCGAAGGACCGCAGAATTCTAGTCTTTGTAATTAACACAGTCTCCCGAGTAGATTGCTATAACTGCACGCACACGCACACACACACACACACACGCACACACACACAGTGATTGATATAAAAATGACTTAACTGCTACACAGTAAAATCATCAGCGTTCATTTTAATCAGAAAACGTACAAATAAATTAAAATTAATGCTATGGATTTTACTGTGTACGTTGTCAGTTTAATCTAACTAATGTAAACATGCATCTCTCTGACACAACAATAAAAGCCACAGAGCTAGAGATGACGTGTGTAATGTTCAGGAGAGGCAGACTTTGTAGACTCATAAAAGATTTGTTTGAGCTTTTACACCCAAACAAGACGTGTTTCACTGCCACGCTGCTGACAGTTACGAACGGCAGAATGTGCCCACATCCCAGAAATAGGTTTTATGATCCTGTAACCAAAAAGGCGTCCAGCCTCAATGGAGCCCCTCAATGATTTGTTTCTTAATGATGACATAACTATCGCTCTACAGCTGTCATTACTGTAAGTCAATGACCACACGTACTGTACACTTGGAGGAACACTGCCATAAAGTAGGGACGCCGCCGATTCATAGATTTTCCGATTAATCACGGGAGTCTCCAAAATCGATATTTCATAATAATAAAATAAATAAAAATAAAATAGCCAAAATATAGGCTAATAAATAAGGCTGCATGACATATCGAACATGTACCTTTATCAGAGTGGAGAATATAAGTATAAATCAAGTTATCTTCTCTGCCCCTCTCTCTAACAGACACAGTTTGAACATATATATATATATTAATATTACAGTTAACGATCGCTTGTTAAGTGCCTGCCAGACAGACAATCAGCTAAAATGAAGGCAGCTGTAGACTAGTGAACTGAACGTTTTCTGTTTATATCAAGTACTTCATACCAGCCCCTTATGAAACTACTTCTCCCCAAATCCAAATGGATTTAATTGTCCATCCTGAATGGCAGTAACTATAGTATACAATGAGAACTGAGAAGATCTCCACAAAGGTTTACTCATCAAAACTGATTATAAAACTGTAACCATGTGACCATGGCATGTGCATAATATAAAATCTTAAACGTTTTATCTGATATTGATTACAAAAAAATGTGTGTGTAATTGTACTTAAAAGGGGAATACCACTAAGAAACACAGAATGGAGGAACTTTTCTATTATTTCCACACAACAGCTCTAAGGTATACTATTGACATAGTAAAATGTTGAAAATGAGTGTAATTCCCCTTTTTTAGAGTAGTAGAGTTGAATGTTTGTGTTAGGAGACTATAGCTGGATATAGGAGGGGCTAGAGCCCCTAAACACATTGAACCAATGGAAAGTATTAAAAAGTGCTTTGGCGAAAACCTCCTAACTCCACTTGAGTTTTTTTGAGGGTCGCTATTCCCTCCTATATTCAGCTATTCGTGACAATGGACAATTAGGGTAGGCTAAGCTTTAAAAAATAAAGAAAGACAGGGAGGGCTGGAGTTCAGGTTTTTAAGCTTTGTTTATACTTCATCACACAATACCCTCACTTTCTGAAAAGACACATTTCCAACGAGCAACAACGGCGAACTGTAGTAAACTACAGTAGTATAAATTAGTCTTAGGGCTTCTTGGCGAAGACACTGTACCGGCTGAAAGGATGAAAGCATTTAGCTAAACCCTCACCTTGAAATCAGGAACAAACAAGACAGACAGAGAACAGCAAGCAGCTGCAGCACTGGTCTGTCCACAGCCCTCAGCTCTATATATGTCCTCCCACCTAACAATTCCATCACACAGCTCAGGAGTTAATATGGCTGTAGCAGCCACTGCCCGCAGGGGATAATGAAGTGAATAAGGGACAGCCGTCCCTGACCTGTGTGTGTGTGACTGTGGGGTGTGTGTGTGTGTGTGTGTGTGTGTGTGTGTGTGTGTGTGTGTGTGTGTGTGACTGTGGGGTGTGTGTGTGTGTGTGTGTGTGTGTGTGTGTGTGTGTGTGTGTGTGTTAGCTCTGGTCCATAGCTCTAATGCGTGCCTTAGAGCTATGTTACTTTCAACTTCCGCCGCTCGCATGAATGCAGACCAGCCTCTACTCTTTAGTGTATATAAAAAGAACGTTTTTGCTACTCACCAAAACAAAGGCGGTTTGTGTCAATAGAAAGACTACTTTCCTTAGTGGAAGCACTCTGAGCCCCCCACCACACGTATAAACTGTACTTTTTGGCCAAAAAGGGATTTTGTTTCCACCGGAAAAAAAACATTTTTAGTTACTCCGCTGCGCCCTCTACTGATATTGCCCAGAGAACTGCCTCATAGAGGATATTTTTCCTCCGGTGAAAAAATATCCCTTTTTGGCCAAAAAGTACCGTTTATACGTGTGGTGGGGGGCTCAGAGTGCGTCCACTAAGGAAAGTAGGCTTTCTATTGACACAACCCGTGTTTGTATTGGTGAGTAGGTCAAACGTTCGTGAGATTTCCACTAAAGAGGAGAGGCTGGTCTGATTTCGATTTGAGATTTAATAGGGAAAGTCCCATAGCCTTAATGCAGGAAAGAAATTTGCAGAATCGAAGCATTAATGCTATGGACCAGAGCTATGTGTGTGTGTGTGTGTGTGTGTGTGTGTGTGTGTGTGTGTGTGTGTGTGCGTGCGCTTTTGCTACCTTGTGGGGATCGAACTATGACTACACACAAACGACGTGGGGACCTGCATCCTTGTGGGCACCAAAATCCTGGTCCCCAGAAGGATTATCATTTAAATTGATAGAAAAACAGTTTCTAGTATTCCTAGGGCAAATTTATTTGGTTTTTAAAAAAGTGTCCACAGAGATAGAAAATCATGAAAAGTGTGTTAAAAGTGTGTTAATATGCTCCCCCTACTGACCAAAACTATGCAACTGCAGAAGTGTGTGAATTCAGGCATTTTCACACACCTATAGCCAATAATATGCCGTGCTGCCTATAACGTGTCACTTTAGCCAATCAGCGCGAGTTTAGCAGGTTACCGTACCGGTAAAAGGTGACACCCCCCAGTCTGCCTATCACGTGTCACTTTAGCCAATCAGCGCGAGTTTAGCAGGTTACAGTACCGGTAAAAGGTGACACCCCCCAGTCACACGTCACCCCCGCCAGCCTGAAGGCTCGTACGGTGTCACCGTCAAGGAAGCAGGAAGAAGGAGGCAGGAGGCAGGAGAAGAGAGAAGGTAACTTTTCGAACTATTTTGTAATTATCATAAGAATCGGATTGTTTTTGTACAGTTCAACTAACTATTACAATGCTTTAGTCCACAACTCGCCTGTGGTAAAACAGTAGAAACAATACCAATAAAGTTCCAAATAAAATAAGTATTTTATTATATTATTAAATGTATTATATTTTATATATACAGGCATCAAGCCTAAATCACTGTGGACTGTTTTTTTTTTTTCTTGGACTGACTGTATTTTTTTTAATTTGATGTTGTGCAGGTCTGTACATAGTGCATTCTTGGCTTTTCTTGCCTAGTAATACTAGTGTGAGCTAGACAATTTCGCGCAGCTGTGTTGAATTGCGTCTAATGAGCACCTCGATTGGAAACCTCTCCAGCAGATAGGTGGGGGGAGGGGGTGAATTTACTGCACTTGGTTGTAAGTAGCTATACTGCCTCGCTCACCCAAATTGTGTTGCCGTCGTTTCGTTTGGAGTAAAGGACAAACTTTCATCTTTGGTGCACGAGAAGAAAATTGTTATTCCAGTGACTGACTTCCTTTATTTTTTCATAGGCTCATTCTCCGTCATGGCCCTGGAGAATGCTGCCAGTGACAACCGCTTCCAGGTAAAAGTGATTTTTATTCAGCTTCACAATAGCTTTTAATTGTTTGTAAGATGTTGTAAAACACATTATAGAATGTGCGGCCACCTTCTTGTTTATAATTAAAGTTGGTAGACGAATGGTATACATTTATATATGCTCCTTTTTAAAAGACAAACTAAAAAGCAACATTTAACAATATAAATAAATTGTTGTAGGCTTAATCATCAATAAACAACGCATCGCATCTGCGCGTCTACAGTACCTAGTCCAAAACATAAATAAATCCAGTCCAGATCTGAGCAAGTTATACCTATAAAGCCACTGGACGCATGGGCTAAGCCTTTTTTTATTATTAAGGAAGATCAGCATGCATGTCACCGTACGTGTTCTGTTTGTTGACATTTCGCTGACGAGAAAACCCTCAAACATCGATAGCACATGGCTAACTTGATAGCCGTAACTACCGTGCCAGTGTGGGGACTCGAGGAGGAGGTTGAGGAGGAAGCGACAGCGGCTGTAAACGTTCTCCCTCCAGGCCAAATGGCCAATAATGGATTTAATAATGTAGGTCTCTGCATTGATACGATCGACATGTGTTAATCTCGTCTCGCTGTCAGCCTGTCACTCGCTTACGTTTTGACTACTGCAACGCTACCGTTGTAGGCTTGTCGCCAACTAGCCATTGAAATACAACAGAGAACGGGGACATTGAGGGGGCAGAAAACAGAGCCAGAGCGCTGTTCATGCAGCCTGAAGTGTGACAAGCTGGGCGGCGCAAATAAGAGCAATTTTAGGCATGTGTGCAACATCCCTACAGCTAACCAGTGCTAATGGATATGAACGCCTGGGCATTGTACGGCCCGTGAAAGATTACTTGATAATCCGAAAATAAAACATACTTTCTAATTACCTTATGGGTAAAAGCATCGCTTTTATTTAGGCGCATGCTTTGATTACCAAACTCCCTTGCAGGAGGACAAGTTAAATCCCATTATGCTTCATTGCTTTATTTAACCCGCCTCGCCAATAAAGTTAAGATGCTGCCGTATGGCGTTGTTGCGCCCAGAATGTTGCATGCTTCTGAAGTTCAGAAAGCTTGGGCGGTGCGCCGTGAGCTTGTGGATCGTCTGTTTTCGGCACACGAGTCGATCGACACCGTTGTACCACAAAGTAAATCTGGCAGAACGAACGTGCACACATCAACATACAGCGCCTGCCAGGCTGCCAAGTCTCAACAATACCATTACTGGTTGGCTTATTATTGTTTTCAGAACGTTATTGTTTAATGGTTGTGACTTAACACTCATCTCTCGATAGTAAGCAGCGCACCATGGGTTGTGAAAGTGGCACCTCCAGTGTCCTCTGAATGGAACTATTAAGAGAGCTACCTCTAATGTTCTCATTGTTAAAAGAAAATGCTAGTATTTACAGGACTTGTAACTTAAACAAAAACATAGTTTTCAACTGGGAAAGGAAACGTAGAAAGTAGAAAGTAAAAAAATCACACCCATGTGAAGTGAGGGGTGATCTTATTGTACATCATCATGATGTAAAATAGTCACTCTGCCTATAATTTGGGTCAAATGTTTCACATTTAGTTTACCATTGCTTTGCCAAACAATGCCATTTACTGCTATTTATATAGAAATAAATTTGATATTATGCATAATTAAGTTCAGCCTTTTGGCCCGGCCCTCCAAAATATTTTCTGTTTCTCATTTGGCCCCTTGGGAAAAATAATTGCCCACCCCTGACGTATACCTATCTTAGCTAAATTAGCTTCCGCATGAAGGTGATGTCACACACAGCTCCTTGGAGTGTTTACTGCCCAACAAAATAATCCTGTTCTTATAAAGTTTATAAGAAGTGGAGAGTCTTATAAAGTGGAGTAGGAGTATGTGGGGGTGACTGTGTGTGTTTTGTTTTTCAGTTTAATGTTGGAGTAGAAGTACTAGCAAGATGGACGGACTGTTGCGGAGGTGGTTAAATGCAAACCGGGTAGGATGTGAAAAGTCTCTTGAGTAGTTTTCATTTAGTTTTAGTCACATTTTAGTTACCTGGAATGTTTAGTCTAATTGCAGTCGACTAAATGTCATGCGATTTCTAGTCTACTATATCAACAGTTTATTTAGTCGACTAAATGTTTTTTGGCAGGCCTTGGTGGCGTCATAATGGCTGATTTTATACTTGCTGAAAATGGCAGATCTACAAGTTCACGTGTCGCGCTGTGACGTATTGTGAGATTGTAGATCTGCTATTTTCAGCATGCGACCAAGTGTAAAATGACTTATACTGGATCTCTTGTCCTCTCTTGCAGAAGGTGAAACCCATGTCTGCGGCTCTGCCCTCCACCTCCTCTGCGCCCGCCCAGTCCTGTGCCCGTCTCCCTTGACAACGAGACAACTGACAACCTGTTACAGCACAGTAGTGTTCTCCCAACCTCTCCGTCAGTGGCTTCTCCTCTCCTCACGAAGGTAACAGGGATTGTGTTCATAGTGTTATGATATCATTATTATTATTATTATATCATTATTCCTATACTAATCTTTGCTCTTGTCCTCTCTTCCCTGTAGATCATTCGACCAGCAAGTCGCCGCTCAACTGGCTGGATGACGCTGCCCCCATGCCCTCCAGTAGCCTCTTCTCTCTGGCCTCCACCTCCTCTGCGCCCGCCCAGTCCTGTGCCCGTCTCCCTTGACAACGAGACAACTGACAACCTGTTACAGCACAATAGTCTTCCCCCCAGCCTGCCCCAAGATTTATCAGATGAAGATTTGGACACCGATCAGTCTTCTTTGGATGACAGAACGTCCAACTTTCGAGAGACAGGGAAGTGGTAGTAACACCCAAAACGCTTGGGTGTAGTAACACCCAAAACGCTGTCCTTAGAGCCTCTGTGATTATTCCTGCTGTCGGAAACAAGAGGGTATAAAATACAGCGCTAGGATTAAACGTTTGCTCTGAAAGAATATATATTCAAAGATTTGAGCCACATTTTCAAGAATTTTATAAAATGGCATATATATATATATACACACACACACAAGCTCATAGCTTTTCACAGCAGCACTATGAGCTTGTACATCTGCTATTTTTCAACAGCTAAAGTATAGCATAATGGATACAACACCAAAAGGGGTTAATACAGCAGAAACTCCATACCATTTGGATCAATGTGGATTTCGTCCAGGTTCTTCCCTTGGAGATCACCAACTCGTCCCTGCTCCATGGCAATCAGCACCTTGCTGATCCTCGCGAGCTGAAGGGTCTTCTCTGGTAACCTATAAAACTTGCTATGTACTCTGATGCTGTGTCCCATGAAATCAGCTAGCTGCCCCATCTCAGTTTCCCTAAGGTTCAGAACTGTGGACAGAGTTGCCAAATGTTTCCGCAGTTTGGTAGATGTAATTGCCTGTGGATTCTTGAGGCCACACAGATTGCTGTACTCTCGGAGAAGAGCACTCGAGCGATAGAAAGACATGGCGCCTGGTACGGCGAATAGATAGCGGTTATCGTCGAGGACGCCACATTCCTTTCTGCATTCACAGAGACAGACAAGTGATTCCAACATTGACGGACTTAGGAGAATGGGCACCATCCTGCCATTCTTTCCTCTAGTTTCAATTCTGGAGAAGTGACTGCACAGCTTTATCTCAAACTCAGAGAGAGCGTAGTTGATGTCCTCATGAGTGGATGATTTGTCTCTTGACAAGAATGATGTGAGCTGAACTTTGTTCGTCTTCCCTTGTCTGCGACGGTTGAAAAGCAGAACCAGAGCTTGAGTGACCTTGGACAGTTTCTTCCAGTTCTCCATCGACGACGTAGACTTGAGGTCCTCAATGTACTGGTGCTGCTTCTCCTGCAGGAAGTCGTGTAACTTTTTGACATCTTCTGTCAGAGGCAGGACCAGAGGGTTATTCAACTTTCCCTCCAACAGGGTCTCCTGACATTTATTGGAAATCTCCTCATTCCATTTTGCGTGGTAGATCCTTTGGAAGTTTTGTGCTTCTTCCGCTGCCTTTTTGTCACCTTGAATGAGAGCACGACTCTCCAGAAGCATAGCGATTTTCTTGAGGCTGAATCCAAGTTTCACTGGAAGACTGATAGATTTCTCTTTTCTCGTCTCTTTTGTTTCACTGCCTTCACTGTGAGCTCAAAGTTCTTTGGAAGGATGTACTCTTTGATACTCTTCAGTGGTGTGATGTCACTTCCATGAACAACAAGTCTCCCCAGCTCCCTCAACTTTTGCCGGATGTAGTCATATTTTGCGGGGTCGGATCCGTGCTTCTTGTAGAGGGACTTAGCCAACTCGAGAATACACCAGTCTTTTTTGGCTGCATCTGCGATTTGATCCTGTTTCATTCTACTCAAGACATCCCAGACATCAGTGGACACCCCATCGGGGATGGGTTCAGCAAACGCACACAACATTTGAACTCTCTTTTTTCCAGGTTGTCGCTTTACGTCTGGTTTGATAAATTTGCAGTTCTTCATGTGTCTCCACAGTGCAGATCTGGTCATCAACCCTTGGCAGTAGACACAATGCATGTACTCTTGGGCAGTCAAATCTTGTTTTGGCTGCTTGCTTGCGACCAGTGTCCCTGTGCCTGTTTTTAAGACTTCGATATTGTGTGCGAAGTTGCCTCTGTTTCGGAGTAGATCTATATGTAGTCGCCTTTCTTTTGAATTCTTCGGAAAGCTGAATGCCTTTACAACCTCAAACTCCTTGCGGTGAACAGTCTCCAAATGCCTTGACAATTTCAACATTGGCATCTCACAAAAGACACAGAAGTGACGTTTACTGTATTTCCGAGATCCATCGGCTTTTTTTCCGACAGCAGGAATAATCACAGAGGCTTTAAGGACAGCGTTTTGGGTGTTACTACACGCAAGCGTTTTGGGTGTTACTACCACTTCCCTGTCTCTCGAAAGTTGGACAGGTCTCTCTATGGTGTCACACTCTGTGGCCACATCCTCAAACCAATCACTATCACCGTCACATTAACTTTTATCGGCAGAGGGGGAGTACGTTCTGTCATCCAAATCCGAAAATGAAGAGGCCTATGCTGAGGAGGACGCGCTTGAGGGGGACGCCGCTCTTGAGGCCAGTCAGGACACATTTGAGGAGATTACGGAAGGTATGTGCTTTAATCATTACATCTCCACATCTTGTTGCATCTTTACAGCACCCCAACTCTATCTGCCTATCCTAAACTGTTTAAACTATAAACTGTTCCTGCCAGTTGTCTGGTTCTCACAGTCATTAGCTTGGAGGCAGCCAAACCTTTAACAACTGTCGCCATTTGTAATTGACACACAGATATTACAGGGAGAGACAGCAGACACGATCATCTCTAGCACATCTAGTTACATAATATTTGACTTGTCATTCTATAGTTGCTGACCTGAGTGGATCCGCGCAAGATGGGGAGACGGAGCCAACAGGAGGTAAGGATATTGGACAGGGTTTTACTTTTATTTTCCCTCAGCCAGGTCCTAGCGTACAAGTGGCTTTGTCGGTCAGTCTGTGGCATGTGTCATTTTGCACCAGAGTACCTTAGGAGAATCAACGCCTGTAGCTTTACCTAGCCTACCTGTGGCACTTAACAGAATGTTCTACTTGTCATTCCACAGTTGCTAAACGGAGTGGGTCGGCACCAGCAGGAGCCGGACAGAAGGAGCCAAAAAGAGGTAAGGATATTTTGAGTGGTGCAACAGCTTTGTGTCCCTGGGTCCCTGGCTGGGTCTGTCTGTCAAAGTACAAAATAGCGTTTGGTTGGGGTTTTTTTGTGATTAACTGGCGGGGGCTCGTTATCCCTGTTCAACATTACTTTGTTTCTTAAAGGCTAACATTTTGTCAGTTTGTTTAATGTTATATCCTGGAGGTTCTTTTCGTGCTCGTGTTAAACTATCCACTTTACAGCTGTCATATTTATCAATTTGAGAGGTACAACAGGTGCGTGTCCTCTGGTAGCTTCCTTAGCACTGGGTGCTCAGTTTTCCTACTGTACTAATTTTGGCAGCTATTAATCGGAACATGGTGATTAATTACAAAATCAGTTGTTAAACACAGTAACATGACTAAAATGGCCAAATCCGGATCTATAGTCAGTGGTAGAAATAATTGTAGCTTTTAGGCTAAAACGATTACCTTATAATACACTAATCTGTTATTCATTTCTCTTTTAGCTCGGAAATGGGAACCAGAAGAGAAAGAAGCCGTGGAGAGGCACTTTAACAGTGTGAATGCAGCCGTAAAGTTTTCTACATCTTCTTCTTTAGGGATGTAATTTTGTTATGGACATAAAATTTTATAGCTTTCCAATCTCTCTTTGTAAGGGCTGGCTCTGATTCCAGACACCTGTCACAGTCACGTTTGCCTGGGACATTACAAGTCTGTATAGATTCCTTAACACTAGAAGGTCTGAGAGGTAATTTTGACCGTTTTTTAAATTATTTTTAAGTTGATTATCTTTGCCCATGAAGCTTTCAGAAGAGCATCATCATCCATCACCATTCTATCATCTCAGAAAATCTTGACATCTGAAAAAAAATCTAAATGTGAATTTAAGCACATGCAACTTTAGCTGATTTTATTTCAGACCTTCTAGTGTTAAAAAACATGATACCTGTGCTTGACCTCGTGAGGAGAGGAGAAGCCACTGACGGAGAGGTTGGGAGGAACACTACTGTGCTGTAACAGGTTGTCAGTTGTCTCGTATCATGTCAATATCATGGTCAGTATAATGTCAGTATCATTGACATTCATTGTATATATCATGTCTAGTAACATGTCAGTATCTTGTCAGCAGAATCATGTCAGTAGTATCTTGTCTAGTATCTTCTCAGTATCATGTCTAGTAGTATCTTCTCAGTATCTAGCTCCATTAAATTGGAACCCCTATATCTATGCTGCTACGCTTTAGCCTCAGTTTAATTGTTGCCTATGTGCCTGCGTTAAGTTTATGTCGCAGTCCGCTCCTCGGACTGTGAACTTTGACTGTCCTTATTTGATATTGGACTTCTGGATGTATTTCTGTCATTTCACTGATTTCAGTATGTTTTGTATGTATTTGCTCATGTGTTCCTGACTGTTGGTTTGTTTCTTTTTGTAGTATTTGTGCCTAGTGTTCCTGCCTTGTAATTTGTCAGTGTTTCCACCTGTGTCATTTTAGTCCCCCAGCCTATCCTAATGTTTATTGTATTTTGGTTCCACCTGTGACCTGTTATCCTGTGTGTATTTAAGTCCTGTGTTTGCATATTGTTCTTGTTGTTTCGTAGTTCCCTGTGGTGTGAGTTCCTGTATGGTTTCTGTGTTTTGTCATGCCTTCTTTGCCCTGTTTATGGAAGAACCTCAGTTTGATTAATAAATCCTTCTAAGTTTATTGCTCTGCCTACTGTCGCCTGCATTTGGGTCCTCATCCGCAATCTTTTTGACAAAGCTGCATCTTTCCTCAATGATTTAAGTAGATTTTAAATGTGTTTAAAGGTAGCAGATCTGTTTACATACGCAGTGCTAGTGGTCCATAGGGTGGTTGTAATCCATTCTCTAGCCTTCTATCACAACAGTACACACATCTTGGTGCTGTGTTCCCACATTGTTGTATTTCTTCCAGTAGGCATGCTCCAAGTGTAGCTGTTGTCTCACAACCTCAGCCTAATACCTTAAAATGTAACTATCTCCCTTGAATCACAGGGAAATCCATTTGGATTTGAGACCCAGGTTTGAATCCTTGAGTACAGGCCAGATCAATGACAGGTTATAGTGGGCTGGAAGCCAATCTTAGCCAATGAGGATGGAATATGACAAATCTGAAAGACCCGTTTTGTTTAGTGAATATAACCTGGATGGGCGGACAGGGTGCAAAACAGTCTCGGTCATGCATTCCGGCCTGGTGGAGACTATAAGGGAATACAATTTAGTACCATGTATTTACTATTTACCCAGCCACTTCATATTCAGAATAAGAATCAGAATAAGTGTCAAGTGTCAAAGGCACGTAAGTAAGTACCAATCACTTATTACCTTAGTAATTACATAAAGATGCCATTGAGCATTCAATCAGCTGCTCACATCACACGTGTGTATGACAGCCAGAGGACTAAAATAGCAAAAGCGAAGCATCGAGTATAATAACTTCCCATCTAGAGTTTGAATGGACAGGGAGACATCGAAGAGGAAGTATGAGTGGGGATGAATAAACATGTCAGAACAGGTCAGCTCCATATATGGAGATCTAAGGGTTTGAGGTCAGATGTAGAGTTGCTGGCCGGCATATATGCAGATCTAGTCTTCTCCATGTATGGCTATCCGAGGTCAGTGTCTTGATCTTCATGTTTTTCAAAATAGTAAAAAAAAGGAGTAAGGGGTTTAGCACAAGGACCTGATATGTGCAAATATGATTGAAATCCAAAATGTAGGTAGACAGTGGAGCTGGATTAACTTGGGAAGGTAGGGATTTCCGCCTATGAAAGGTTGCTGATTCACAATAGAACCAAATATTGGCACCCTTGTTGCTTTGTAGGCAGAGAGAACTGTTTGTTGTTTTTCTTTGGGTGCAGAGAATGGATTTGCAGAGTTATGTGTGCAGTTTCGGTTTGGTGTTTGTTCCATTTTTCAAGTTCTTGGTTGGCAAGGGGACCCCAGATATCGCAAACCATAGAGGGAGGTCTATGACAGTTGAATATCCATAACGTTGGTAACATCTGAAACTGTTATGGTGTACCCACAAAGATGTTAAGATCTGAAAGTGTGTTATGGTGTACCCACAAAGATGTTAAGATCTGATAGTGTGTTAAGGTGTCCCCACTATGGTGTACCCACAAAGATGTTAAGATCCGAAAGTGTGTTATGGTGTCCCCACAAAAATTAAGATCTGAAAGTGTGTTATGGTGTACCCACAAAGATGTTAAGATCTGAAAGTGTGTTATGGTGTCCCCACCAAGATGTTAAATTCTGAAAGTGTGTTATGGTGTCCCCACAAAAATAACAATATCTGACAAGTCCCCAAATGGGAGGACCCAGTCATGTCTGGGGGAAAAAGTATTGAATATTACTAATTTAATGTCAGATTCTTGTTCCTGATTTTTTTCTGATCAAGCCTGATTTTATTCACAGGCGTACCATGTCTAGAAAGGGGTGTTCCCGCATGGGAGGTTCTAGTCATACGTCCCCACTATGTAGCAACTGCGAGTGTGTATGTGTGTGTGTGTGTGTGTGTGTGTGTGTGTGTGTGTGTGTGTGTGTGTGTGTGTGTGTGTGTGTGCGCGTGTGTGTGAATGCCGAAGATGTGTAGTACAGACCAGGTGTGCCATGCATGAGCGTAAATTGGATCTGTGGATATGTGTGTGTGTGTGTGTGTGTGTGTGTGTGTGTGCATGTGTGTGATGTGGTTATAAAAAAGAATGATCCCTGAGAATGGAGCGACCGCCAAACCGCAGGTCCAGATCAATTAGACGGCCTAATAGGTCCTCTCTAATAGGTCCCCTCTCCGGGAGCCATAAAGCCCCTCTAGTTAGTAGCAGCGGTATCTGTCATCTTTACAGCCCCGGCGCCACCAATCTATCAAGACTTTCTTTCAGTCTCTGGCTCACTACTCGCCCACCTCTCTCTCCCTCTTGTGTTACCTCCCCTCCATCTCTATGTCTTTCTTTATTGCTCTCCATCTCTGCTTTTTCCACAAGCTAGCTCTCCCATAGCACTTACATTTCCACCACATCTTGTCTAAACGGTAATCAATGTCTCACAACGGTGGACTGCTTCTTCGGAACGAGGGGCAGGGACGGGTTGTTTGCCCATGTGCGTGCATACAGTATGTGTATGAACTATAGGCTACAGTATGTGTGTGATTGTTTTCTCTGTGCACACTGGAGAAGTCATGCACACACGCCTGTGAAAAGTGTTTCGCCTGAAAATGGCAATGGCTCCTGAGTCCTGAAGCTCCCAGGACTACAGTCACTTTTGGCACATTAATCACAATCAGCCTGGAATAGATCGGATCCATTCTGCCATCTGCGTTGCTGCTACATAGCCTTATAATGTGCATTCCACTAAAAGCACAGACGCCCAATAAATGCCTAGCATGTGAAAGAGGAGATGGCCACTTTCTTACAGCCATTATATTGCATTGTGTTTACATGATATTAGTCAATGGTGCTAGATGTTATCTTACCAGATTTCTTGTTCAATATTGTTCCTTCTTGTAGGAGTTATTTTAAAACCATACTATAGGCAATAAATCAGACGCAGTTTGATTACTGTCAGGTGGAAACCTGGTCTGTCCACTCCAAAACCATCACTCAGTCTCACACACACACACACACACACACACACACACACACACACACACACACACACTTAAGAAATGTCAACCTTAGTTTAGACATGATATTATAGGCAATAATATTCAAACCCTTTACATAATAGCGAAAATAGCTGATCTACAAGGATCTAATCTGGAGGACCCTGATGTAAAGTCTTAGTGCTTTTTCTGGTCTTAGAAGTTTTTATAAACACAGATACATGGTTCCACATTACCTTCATCCAAAACACTATTGTATTGAAGAGGAAAAAGAACATCAAAGGCACAAATTATTTTCTCTCTCAACAAACAATTTTCTAACACAATTATAATCTCGTTAACCATTTATTAACCATTCTTATCTGTCCAGCATCCAGAAATGGTGTGACACAATGCGTTGTGAGCTTGTAGATATGCTATTTCCGGATGGTGGGATTCAAGTGGTTGATCAATTCCCCAACCATGCGGTCAATAAAGGTCACGGTCCACACCCCCCCGAGGTCCTGCCACATGGTCTGACTCAGGGTCCACATGGGGATGTAATTGGAGAATTAAAGTCATTGATTGGCTAGTGCAAAGTGCACAGGGCTTTTCTCACTCTCCCAAACACTAATTTGTTGCGGATAAATTAGATTCTGTCCTCACAAACAAGCAAAGAGACAGGTGTGCACAAACATCGCCTGGCTACACATATGACAGCAAGTAAACTTGAGCACTTCCAATCTCAACCAAGGTCAGTCAGTAATATCCAGGCTTAGGCCCTCATTTATCAACCGTGCGTACGCCAAAATATGGGTGCACGCCGAAATTACCGACATTTTCGGCATTTACCATTTCCGCCAAGCTTGAAATTGAACTTGAGTAGGACAAAAAGTCACGTCTGGTCGGGAGCTGTCGTACGCTTTGTTCTCGGCTGTTTTTCTGTCGTACACAAGCGGAGCAGCATTGTCTGAACTGCTGACACGCTGTCACAGGCATCTAAGCATGTTTACATGTTTACAATGTATTAGTTTGTGCTTAATCTAACAGTGCTTTACTGGCCTTGTTATGCGAGTGCACTTGTGAGATGATTTGGGAGCGCATGTGCAAGCGCATGACATCAGATGCCTATATCACTGTACTGTGATATTATCTATCTGCTATAGAGCACCGAAGTCTGACGTCACTTTCAGTAGAGGGCGTCAGTCCCCAGGTTCATGTATTTGTTTAGTTGCATTGAAATCCCCATTGAGGCGATTTTAGATCGCCTCATATAACAACTGTGTTTGAAAAATAAACATGTCACCCCGGCCGCTTCACTCATATGGATATGAAGAATCAACTGACTGAGAGAAAACGCTAATGTTACTGCTGCTGAATTAGTTAGATTTTCGCTAGAAGCAGACTGTATCATATATGAGTGACTGACTGTTGCAAACGATACAGAGACACCTCCCTAACAATAACGCCGAGACAGCTTGTTTATTTTTGGACCACAGCGCTTATAGTAGACGATATTAAGATCACCCCATGTTATTCTCCATAGAGAAATTACTTCCGCGAACCAGGGGAATCGTCGGGATGAGCGAGTTACGTCAGGACTTCGGTGCTCTATAGGCATAAGGGGCTTAATCATTCACTATTTAAATAAGTGCTTCGACAGTTCAGATAAAAGCGAGATAATTTTCGGGGGTCGGGAGGACAGGACCGCGGCGTGCGTCACCAACACATACCAGCACACATGCAAGCGGCAAGCCTTCATTCATATGTTTATGATTCGTTCATCAATAATCAAATCACTACATAAACGTTGATTATGACTGCCTTGACGACATGATAGCCTATCTCTCATGCAGGCATCACTCACCCACAGACAGGACGTATCACAGCAGTGCGAAGTCTCACGCCTTTGCCGTGCACTGCGCACAAATGGGTAAAATTAGTAGGCCAGCCTACAAACGTATTCCATTCATGGCGATGCGATGTCAATGTGTCATGTAGGTGCGTGCGTGCATGACAGCAAGGCAAGCGAGGTGAGAAGGAAACAGACAGTGCAGGCCTACAACTTTATTTAAACGTGTTCGTTCTTTATTTATTTAACAACAAACCAGTTAGTTGGGCTTGCAAGTTGCGTGTGCGTGTGTATGAGAGAGGGGGGTGAGGCGGGCAGCAAGGCACGGGAGAAACTTATTTTTTCCTTGGTCTCCATGGTCTCAGGAAACGTATTGCCGTTGTTCATGTCGCAAAAACGAGGGCGAGGCTTGATTTCATAGGGCGTGCCAGATAGATTTCAGCCGTCACATTTATTAACGTCAGAACGAAATTAAGGAAGGATCAGCTGTTTGCGATCACTTTATAAATGCCGTGGCGACGTGGGTGTACTACGAAACCTGCACTCGAATCTGTGGCAGATTTTACACTCGATTGATAAATGAGGGCCTTAAAGTGTACTGTAGCCCCCCCCAGTCACAAATTACATTTTTGACTGGGGGACACTCTACTAGTTCCCCCTGTTGGGCTATATTTCATCCACATATCACAAGCACTAAGGGGTTGGCTCCTTACAACACCAACACTGAGCTGGGATGGTAACGATTTGATCAATCAAGTGACCGGCAGTGATGGAGTTTCCCCAGCAGTGGGTTATCTTTGAGAAGGCAGTAAATTACAGCACCGCGAGGATGTCTCTATCTACACTGTAGATCATCATACTGCCTGTACAGCGTTCCAGACCTTTGCCAGGTCAGACGGAATAGTAAGAGAGTGGCGACACGCTTTGATATCGCCGCAAGGTGGGTGCCTATGGGCTATAGTTCCAAACATTGGGATATTGACATGCGTACCACCATGTGCGGCACGCCAAATCCAGCGCCCACGCAAAGCGCGGGCACGGCGATCTTTGGTGGCAGGGGGTGCCGCAGGTGCAAATTTGGGGGAGGGGGGATGTTTTACAGAAATGTTCACACGAGAAATTTTGTAAATTGCACTATTAGGAAAATTATTATACTGTTTGATGTTTATAAATGTATCTGTGGATCTGGGCCCAGCTACATATCACTATCAGACAAGCTGGAGCCATATGAACCCTTACATCATATGGGGCTGGCGTACTAATTGTTCACCCCATTGTTGGAACAAAACATGGTGAATCAGCATTTCACTACTAGTACGCAGTACACCACCAACCTGGAACAATATTCCAGATCATTAGGAAATGTCCAACTATAGCTGTTTTTAAGTCCAATTTAAAAACATTGATTTAACATTGCTTACTCACAATGATGTCTATCAACTAGTCTTGATAGATAGACTGATGAACTGATAAATGAGCTGTACTTTGAATGTGTATGAAAGGTGCTATATAAATAAAAGTGCCTTGCCTATACTTGCTCAGACTGAGTTAACATAATGTCTATCAATAAATATAAGTGTAAATGTCAAAGCACAGTCTGTCTATCTCCAGCGACTTTATGAATGAACACATTTCCATTTAATAATCTAAAGATTGAATGTAATTTATTCAAATAGGCCTACATATAAAAGTACAACTAATTATTATTACGACTAATTTCTGGGTTATCTCCTCTGTCCTAAGTGCATCACAGCATCTTCCCGATATCATGACAGCCAGGAAGGCAAAGTTTGTTGTAGGCTACTCCACTGCCCATGCCCGAGACATCACGGATGCACTACTACTCAAGGTATATGTGACACAGGCCAGCACTTTGGTCCTCAACTCGCCAGAATGAAATGGTCGAAATGGTCTAAATAAAATCGTTTTTTTTTTTTATGTGATTTTCTTTTTTTTTCATATTAACATAGTTTGAATGTTGAAGAAGGTTTTTATTCCAACAGATTGTTCATTTGGGCAAATTAAACGTATACATTTATATGTCAAAGTAGGCTTGTTTTTTAACAATGTTTTGGGGCCAGGGAAGCGCAGTTCTGAGATTTGCATGTTGTTTTCATCGATGCATTGCATGGACAAGTTACAAGTAACGTTACTTATTAAACCTGATTACTATAACTTATAACTTATATCTTTAATCCCAAACATCTATTTTTGCGAGTCATGCTGTGTTTTTGCCGTGTCCTGGTGTTATTTTGTGTGGAAGTCACGTGTGTGGTTGAAGGGGAGCATCGCCAATACATTTCTGGACAACATCAACGCTGACTGGCTGTCAGGATGCAGTGCGTGGAGTCAGCATCGCTTCAGAAGCCGTTGAGGGCTGATTTCACCATTCTGCCCAGCAAATTAGCCCCCAACAAATTTCTGTCAGAAATTGTTGGGGGGATATTTCACCGTAAACCAAAATTGCGTAGTTATCATTGTGAATGTCGTATGTGCGTACTGAGATCTATTATTTTGTGGTTTCTACACAAAATACGTGCAGGTTCGCCGGTCTTAGAGACAGTATGCCAACACGGTATGCCCAAAGTAACTCCATTAAAGGGATGACTTCATCTTACACAGTGGTGTAGCAAGTGTGTGTGTGTGTGTGTGTGTGTGTGTGTGTGTGCGTGTGTGTTTTAACTGTGTTTGAGTGAGTGAGTGAGAGAGAGAGAGAGAGAGAGAGAGAGAGAGAGAGAGAGAGAGAGAGATGGCTGTAGTTGTCAGAGCCACAGCAATAGAGCCACAGTATAAAAGTTAAAACTGCAGCGGTAAATGCAGTCCTAGACAGAACTGTTATATTGTTGTTAAACATAAGGTAATAAGAGAAAAGATATGCATATGAATGGCCCATAGGCTATAGGTACTGAATACAAATAATAATAATAATAACGATAATAAAATAGGGTTATAATTAGCCTACAGGTATGTCTATAATCACCAAAATGTGGAAGAAAGTAATTTGTAGCCTACAACCTTCCCTATGTCATTTACCCCATCAATTTCCATCACAGTTTGACTTTAAGTATCATAGGCTTAGGCTATATCATGTATTATCGAGTCTGACATTTACTTTCATATCAAAGGAAATCTCAGACTCGATAAAATAGGTTTTTAGGCTAGGCTCCGCGGACTAATGCTTTTTAGGCTGGAATGAAGTGAGTATGCAGCTATTCGATATCATGATTCTAGAATCTAGATAGTGCACAGTGGCACGCGTCCAACTTCCCCAAATGCACTCGGCGCATCAAGTGGCTGCGATCCTCCGAAAGACATTCTTCTGGTGCAAGTCAAAAGATTGTGGTTGCAAATGTGATATGAGACGCTATTCGTTGTATTTATGAGATGGTAGTATATCTAATGTGGCCTATATCTAATGTGGTAGTATATCTAATATTACATTTATAAAGTCTCTGCGATTGTGTCCATAAATCAGAATAGCATTTGCAGTCGTCCTAACAGAAGATATGAAAGCAACCCAAATACTGTAAAAACACTGTTCCTAAATTATGAGTGTAGAATATATAGGATAATTGGCGGAATCATGTTTAATAGGCTATGCGTAAAGCATGGACACCATGTGATCAATTGCTATCTCGCTGTAAAGTGTAAACTAGACAAATATGGCATGTTTTTCGCTGTGAAGTTATTTTTCCCCTCAATAACGTTACAGTGAATGTTTAATTTTGAATGACCGTTTCGTGTAATTATTCTTAATGCATAAACAAAAGTAACCCACATTAAAGAGAACGAACGCAAGAGTATTCAGGGTGAAGTTGTCGTTTACAACGAGGGGAGTAATGCTAGCGAAATAAGCTACGGGAAACTTTCACGTAGCCTTCATAAAAATAACAAAAACAAAGTCGTACCTTTGTACAGCTACGCAGTGTAGGGTCCGTGTAGGACCATGGAACATCAGCCGTTACTAGGACAATGGTGACGTGATTTCAAGTTGATCTGCTTTCACGTTAATCAAAGTGCCCAAAACAAGGTGTGAAGTTGGAGAGGAATGCTATCTTGACAATATCCATTCTCCCCAAAAAAATAAATACGATCCTCTCTACGGTGGAGGATCCGTTCCGACCAGGGGGTTCAGGGCTCAGACACGCTGTGCGTCCTGACGGTAACAGGTACGGTCGCCCCTTTTCCATCTCGCCCCGCAAAAAGTGAAGAACGGTCGCCCCTGATTTTCAGAAATTGAAGTTAACTCGCCCCAAAGCCGTGGATAACTCGCCCCGAAAGCTGTTCTTGTGGTTGTTGTATACCATTTCCATATCTATTGCATTTTCTATTCTGCTATGTCTGTCTAAAAGTACAGTAGGCTACTTAATATCTATCTAGCCTACCATTTATTTTACACTGGCAAGAGTTAAAGATATATTCTATAAGGTCCCTCAATTAGCTGGGGACCACCTGGAACCCCCTTAAGGACCACTGTTGTAACCACTGTTGTAATGGTACTAATGCACAACATTACCATACTATGAACCATACATTCAGCAGGCTGTGTATTCTCAACTCAAACTTTCAGGTATAGAAACAGTAAAGCAGAACAATTCACAAAGTAGTTCCAACTTTCAATCAGTCACATTAATCAATCACAATCACATTTCACTTCCTTCTTTTTTTTCAGTTTTTTTTAGACAAGAAATAAATCAGTCAAAAATCAAGTCTGTGTGGTTTTCTAACCTCTCTTCCAGACCTGGTACGCACAGTCTCTGTGGGATCCCCTCTGGCGAATCCTCCCCCACTGGCGCCTCTATGTTGTCGATTCCCCCGCCGTTGGTCTATAGTGGCACCGGGTGATGCCCACACTCATTCTTTTCAGTTGTCTTTGTTAGGAGGATGCTTTGATAAAGTAAACATTTCTTTATTGGTTCATTATTGGTTGTAATTGGTGTATTGTCCAGTTGTATTGGTTGGTGTATTGTCCAGTTGTATTGGTTGGTGTATTGTCCAGTTGTATTGGTTGGTGTATTGTCCAGTTGTATTGGTTGGTGTATTGTCCAGTTGTATTGGTTGGTGTATTGTCCAGTTGTATTGGTTGGTGTATTGTCCAGTTGTATTGGTTGGTGTATTGTCCAGTTGTATTGTCCAGTTGTATTGGTTGGTGTATTGTCCAGTTGTATTGTCCAGTTGTATTGGTTGGTGTATTGTCCAGTTGTATTGGTTGGTGTGTTGTCCAGTTGTATTGGTTGGTGTGTTGTCCAGTTGTATTGGTTGGTGTGTTGTCCAGTTGTATTGGTTGGTGTGTTGTCCAGTTGTATTGGTTGGTGTATTGTCCAGTTGTATTGGTTGGTGTGTTGTCCAGTTGTATTGGTTGGTTGGTTGGTTGTATTGTCCAGTAAATTGTTCATTTAAATGCAGTTCTGACACCTGACATGTTTAGGAAATTGAAGGCAAAAATGAATATTAAATAATTAATTAGAAATGACAATTAATGAATCAATGGATTTGTGTGCCCAGGCAGATATTCCCCAAGGTAATAATTAATTCCTGCATACGCCACTTAATTTGTTTCTGTCATGGTTTTAGGCTACCTTTGTCTGTCTATTTCACAGACTTGATAAGTCTTCAATGTCGGGATATTCTACTGTAGGCGGATGAGGTTCTTAGTTTAATTATTTCAAATTAAGAGTACATAACTAAATTGAAAATTGTAATTGTTGAGATAAAATAAATGAAAGAAAACACGAAGAAAGAGTCTTATATATTTTGACCAAGCTGTAAACACCAGCAGTCTCTGAGAGGCTCAGGCAACAATGTTAAAGATGGAGCGATGATTTTTTTAAATCCCCCTAAAACAGGGATACTCAATAGATTTACCTGTGGGCCACATTACAAAAATGGCAAGGGGCCAGGGGCCAGTAGATAAAATTACGACATTAATGATACTTGATAACTTCTCTCTTTCAATTGCTTTATTTTTGCAAAATGTATCAAAGTACAATGTGCATGCACACAATATGTAAATAAATAAATGTGTTACATTTTCTTGCATAAACACAAAGAGCTGTTTCCATAACTGCACAAATTATTGCACATAACATGAGTAGCTGTTATAATAACATAATAACATAACATGAGTAGATCTTTGCCTGCCTGCCTGCCTGTCTGTCTGTCTGTCTGTCTGTCTGTCCATGAGTAGTTATTTGTCTGTCTGTCTGTCAATGAGTAGCTGTCTTACTGTCTGCCTGTCTATGAGTAGCTGTCTGTCTGCCTGTCTATGAGTAGCTGTCTGTCTGCCTGCCTGCCTGTCCAATTGTCCATGAGTAGCTGTCTGTCTGCCTGTCTGAGTAGCTGTCTGCCTGCCTGCCTAATTGTCCATGAGTAGCTGTCTGTCTGCCTGTCTATGAGTAGCTGTCTGCCTGCCTGCCTAATTGTCCATGAGTAGCTGTCTGTCTGCCTGTCTATGAGTAGCTGTCTGCCTTCCTGCCTGTCCAATTGTCCATGAGTAGCTGTCTGTCTGTCTGTGAGTAGCTGTCTGCCTTCCTGCCTGTCCAATTGTCCATGAGTAGCTGTCTGCCTGCCTGTCCAATTCTCCATGAGTAGCTGTCTGTCTGCCTGTCTATGAGTAGCTGTCTGACTGCCTGCCTGTCCAATTCTCCATGAGTAGCTGTCTGTCTGTCTGTCTATGAGTAGCTGTCTGCCTGCCTGCCAGCCAGCAAGTTGGTTAACAGAAAATAAATTGTTATGGCTGAGTAAAATAAAATACAATAAACACAATTTGCCTGAAAATAGATTACCCAGCTATGACCTTTTTCATGAAAAAAATGAGTAGTGATATGGCTGACTGAGTAAAATAAAACAATCTACCTTAAAATAGATAGCTATAAGTGAAGAGCAATTTCCGCAATTACCATTTCCGCAATTACCATTTCCGCAATTTCCACAAATTCCATTTCCGCATTTCCACCATTTCCATTTCCACCATTTCCGCAATTTCCGCAATTACAATTTCCGCAATTTCCATTTCTGCAATTTCCGCAATTTCCACAATTTCCATTTCCATTTCCAACTATTAATGGCAGCTGGGTTTCATCATTCAAATAAAATAGAATTCTGTCCGTTTAGCTATAAAATTATGTCAGGGAATAGGGATACACAGTATATGTCTTTCATTTGCATTGCATCTCCCCCCCCCTCCCCCCCAAGCTTTTATTTTCGTTCGAGTAATAGTACAACTCTAATAGTATTACTTATAATAATGTAATTAAAGATAACTTCATTCAGATTTATTTATTTTTATTTCATTTTCCAGATTTATTTTTCTTCTTTTTTTTAGATTTCCATTGGTGGGCCAGTCATAATGGTCCCGCGGGCCTGATGTGGCCCGCGGGCCTGAGGTTGAGTATCACTGGTATATGGAAAAACCCCTCAATGGGAAGCGACCCCGTCCTGTGGCCCCACGTGCGGCCCCGGCCCGCAGTTTGAGAACCTCTCTGAATTAGATTCTCTGACATCACACTCATGATGTCATCATCGTGACTAAACTATGACCATATAAGGCGTTTCCAAAGCAGCTATACCCTACGCCCAAATATGTAATGTGTTGTCTAACGTCAACGTGACGTCATCATGGCATCAGGCATAAATAATAGACTACCTTTATATACTTAAAGTAAAACATGTATGTATTTGTACTGTAATTTCCAATTCCCAATACTTTTTGAGGGGCATTATACCGTTTTATGTCCAGCTTTGAGGGTGCTAAACACAAACTTTGAGGGTGCTAAACACAAACTTTGAGGGTGCTAAACACAAACTTTGAGGGTGCTACACAAAAACTTTGAGGGTGCTAAACACAAACTTTGAGGGTGCTAAACACAAACTTTGAGGGTGCTACACAAAAACTTTGAGGGTGCTGAACACAAACTTTGAAGACGAAAAGCGAGGATGTAAATTGTGATTGGTTAGAATGAGAGTATGATGATGTGTGATGATAAGAGGGCCCCTCACTTCACACGGGTGTGATTTTTGAGGGGCGCTAGCCCCTCCTATATCCAGCTTTTGACCTGGTACTTAAGACACGCAAAATACAGCCCATAGTGCTGCACTGTTGCCTGCTAATGAGAGAGAGAGAGAGAGAGAGAGGGGGGAGTTGCACCACTCAGTTCACACAGGTGTGATTTTTACTATATTGTATGTAATTATACTAAAATTTCAGGCCTTCACATATACAGTATATAGTTTAAGCCCAGTGGTTCCCAAGGACCCCCAAATTGACACTAATTATCCCGCGGACCCCCCATTTTAAAACATATGCCAGGGACCCCCATAAGAGAAGATTTTTACGGCTCTAGCAGTGATTCTCAACCCGTTTAATTTCAAGGACCCCCAGTTTGACATGCATTAGTCTACGGACTCCCATTGAATGGCATTTCTATCTCTGGGACCCACAATTTATATTGTAAAATCAATGTTTATTTAACTCTTGAGAGTGTACAAATGTACAATTTGTACACTCTCTGAGTTACAGATCCATAATGGTCTATTTGGTTCCAAACTATCATTTAGTTGGAGGCTGGAACTCCCTCAAAGTACCCCTATAGGGGGCCCCGGACCCCACTTTGGGAACCACTGGTTTAAGGTGCTCTCCATATATAGGCATTGTAAAGGCCCCACCCACTGTCCTGCACGCACTTTGTTCTTCTATATTCTATATTATGATTAAGGGGCGCTACGCCCCCACACGTCTCAAGATTTGCCATTGACAATGAACGGAGAAATGACGTCAGAATTCCGCTAAATATGACAAAAATTAAACAAAATATTAAACGCCATTGACATTGAAGGGAAAACTTACATCATATGTAAACGAGCAAATCAGCTAACCAATCACATGTTGGTGGGAGCGCTTGGCCAATAAGGGAACACCTTATGTACCTTATGTAGCATTGTCAAATGTCCGCTAACATTATTAGCCCTTCACTAAATCCCTCCCCAAAAAGTGATTGTCCAATGCCAATCCAAATTGTTTAGCAACGGTTGCTAGGCAGGTCAAGCTTTCTTCACTGCTATTGTGCCTATTGGACAAGGATGGGTTGGGGAGGGACTTAGTGAAGGGCGAATTGATGATGTACGATGAGAAGAGCGCCCCTCTTTTCACACAGGTACAACATTGAAGACAAAAGTGAGGACACAAAGTGAAGACGTAAATTGTGATTGGCCGTTATGAGATGATGTGTGATGATGTAGCACTAGCCTATAATGATAAGAGAGCCCCTCACTTCACACGGGTGTGATTTTTATTATATCTTTTTGGATGGTTATTATTATTATTATTATTTTTTAAATTTTTTGAAAGGAATGACAGTAAATCTATTTAACCTGGTTTCCTGCCCATTGACCCCGCCCACTCTGACAATCAGGCTTCTGTTGGCCATCAGCGCCCCACCCCGCCAGGCGATGGGTGAGCAGCTGTCCTTTGAAACCACATAGCTCTTCAGCTGCACATTGGGGTTGCTGTCTGAGCTGGGGGCTGTCAGCTGCACATTGGGGTTGCTGTCTGAGCTGGGGGCTGTCAGCTGCACATTGGGGTTGCTGTCTGAGCTGGGGGCTGTCAGCTGCACATTGGGGTTGCTGTCTGAGCTGGGGGGCTGTCAGCTGCACATTGGGGTTGCTGTCTGAGCTGGGGGCTGTCAGCTGCACATTGGGGTTGCTCTCTGAGCTGGGGGGCTGTCAGCTGCACATTGGGGTTGCTGTCTGAGCTGGGGGCTGTCAGCTGCACATTGGGGTTGCTGTCTGAGCTGGGGGCTGTCAGCTGCACATTGGGGTTGCTGTCTGAGCTGGGGGCTGTCAGCTGCACATTGGGGTTGCTGTCTGAGCTGGGGGCTGTCAGCTGCACATTGGGGTTGCTGTCTGAGCTGGGGGCTGTCAGCTGCACATTGGGGTTGCTGTCTGAGCTGGGGGCTGTCAGCTGCACATTGGGGTTGCTGTCTGAGCTGGGGGCTGTCAGCTGCACATTGGGGTTGCTGTCTGAGCTGGGGGCTGTCAGCTGCACATTGGGGTTGCTGTCTGAGCTGGGGGCTGTCAGCTGCACATTGGGGTTGCTGTTTGAGCTGGGGGCTGTCAGCTGCACATTGGGGTTGCTGTCTGAGCTGGGGGCTGTCAGCTGCACATTGGGGTTGCTGTCTGAGCTGGGGGCTGTCAGCTGCACATTGGGGTTGCTGTCTGAGCTGGGGGCTGTCGGGATCTCGGAAGGATCATATCAGGGTCCGTCTGGACAGCGGGGTGGTGTCCAGGATCCTCTCCGTCTGCTCTGGTAGATGCAGTAGGTCACGGTACCGGCCACCACCGCCAGGACCAGCAGCACCGTCAGCACACAGGTGGTCGCCAGCGTCGCCCGGCTGGTCCCGCCCGGAGGACCCACAGTGATGCTGAGTGAAGTCTGGATTGTCTCGTCGTCGACCAGCGAACACTTGTACTCGCCGGTGCTGTCCCGCGTGACGGCCGTCAAGGTGTAACTGTCAGAGTTTTCCACCAGAACCGGCGTCTGTTTCTTGAGGTGAAAGTTGTAGCTGCTGGGAGGAGGGTTTCCGTCCGCGAGGCACTTCAAAGTCACATTGTCCCCTTCCGTGATTGGACCTTCGGGGGTCGACACCGTTAGACTCAGCCTCTCCGTCGGGTAGTGGACGGGAACGGTGAACGGCTCAGACTCCTCCGTGCCCAGCTCATGGTAGCTGGACAGGCAGGAGAAACGTGCGTCGACGTCCTGCCTGGTGGCCTCGTACTGGAGAGTTGAGGACGTGGTGGACAGACCGGTGGAGGAGTCTACCGCCACGGTGGACGTGAGGACAACGCGCGTCCCGTCGGACTCCAACGGCTGGCTGTTCTTCTGCCACGTGATGTTGGCTGCGGGGTGGGCGTCCCTCGCCACGCACGTTCCCAACGTCGTCAGCGCACCTTCCACCATGAACTCTGCTTTCTCGACGACGACAGGGAACGCCGGGTTCTTGTAGACCGACACGGAGCTGGGATAACGCTGGTATTTGTAGTCAGACGAAACCAGGCAAACGTAGACCCCCTGGTCGGTCAGCGTTCCTTGGCTGATCAGGAGGCTGGAGTCAGCAGAGATGTTAAACCGCGGGACGATAATCTCAGCTTCGGTCATGTTGGAATGTTTTATCAACAAATTAACGTTCAAACTGTTCAACATGCGTGTCCAAATCACCATTTCCAGTGTGTCCCCCGGGGGAAGGCGGTAAGGACACGGCACCACGATGGTCTCTCCATACAGGCCGGTCACTGAGCCCATGCTCTTCTGGACCGGAACAGACATGGAGGCCACGGCGCCTAAGAGGAGGAGCATCAACGTTAGGGCAGATGAAGGCATTGTGGACGCTCTGGGATGGAAGAGATGCTTCAGCTCTAAAGCTGCTGTTAGGCGAGTGTTGCTGTAACTTAGAGAGCACTGATGAGCACTATGAGTCTGCAGTGCGATCTTCTTTTATGGACAGATACTGTAGACACTGTCACGCTGATGTCACAGTTCTGACATCAGCGACACTGGCCTCCAACTAACCTGGACAATAGCCTGGCCGCTGTGCTCGTGTCACCATGACTCAGCCATAACCATATAAGGAGTTCCCAACGGAGTTACTCTAACCTCAATGTGTCGTCATGGCAACAGCAATCAAAATCAGTTAGATTCATATACGGGTACAAAAGGGGTATGCCCATATATGGGCATATATACCGATGCCATCAGGAATCTCCATATACTAAAAGACAAGGTACAGAGATCGCCATATATGGGCAATTCAGCATGCCCATTTATGGGCATAAAAGGAACACAGTGTCATGAACTGTGTACTTTTATAAAACAAGTTTTTAATCCACTCTGTCAGGAATCTTTCATCTATCTTGGATCTTTCCTTGATTGCTACTGCGCAACAGCGCCCCTGGCGGTCAGGGTTGGGCAGCCAGTTGCACTCATTTGGGGACTTGTTCGTCAACTACCTTTTTCCACTGACGAAAACTACATGGAAACTACATCAAAACTAAGCTACAATGACTAAAACTAAGACTAAATATACTGACAATTTTGTCAACAAATAAAAACCTGTAGATTTAGTCGACTAAAATCTTATATTTAGTGGACTAAAACTAGACTAACTGGCCTAAAACATGATCATCAGGTACTATGATTATACTAGGATAAATATTTTTTAAGCGTACATAAAGTGTTTAAACTATGTTTTTATGTGGCCACACCCACCAGTTCATTAAGTACACCTGGTTGTATTGGTTGGTGTGTTGTCCAGTTGTATTGGTTGGTGTATTGTCCAGTTGTATTGTCCAGTTGTATTGGTTGGTGTGTTGTCCAGTTGTATTGGTTGGTGTATTGTCCAGTTGTATTGGTTGGTGTATTGTCCAGTTGTATTGGTTGGTGTGTTGTCCAGTTGTATTGGTTGGTGTGTTGTCCAGTTGTATTGGTTGGTGTGTTGTCCAGTTGTATTGGTTGGTGTATTGTCCAGTTGTATTGGTTGGTGTATTGTCCAGTTGTATTGGTTGGTGTGTTGTCCAGTTGTATTGGTTGGTGTGTTGTCCAGTTTTATTGGTTGGTGTATTGTCCAGTTGTATTGGTTGGTGTATTGTCCAGTTGTATTGGTTGGTGTGTTGTCCAGTTGTATTGGTTGGTGTGTTGTCCAGTTGTATTGGTTGGTGTATTGTCCAGTTGTATTGGTTGGTGTGTTGTCCAGTTGTATTGGTTGGTGTATTGTCCAGTTGTATTGGTTGGTGTGTTGTCCAGTTGTATTGGTTGGTGTGTTGTCCAGTTGTATTGGTTGGTGTATTGTCCAGTTGTATTGGTTGGTGTGTTGTCCAGTTGTATTGGTTGGTTGGTTGGTTGGTTGTATTGTCCAGTAAATTGTTCATTTAAATGCAGTTCTGACACCTGACATGTTTAGGAAATTGAAGGCAAAAATGCATATTAATTAATTAATTAGAAATGACAATTAATGAATCAATGAATTTGTGTGCCCAGGCAGATATTCCCCAAGGTAATAATTAATTCCTGCATACGCCACTTAATTTGTTTCTGTCATGGTTTTAGGCTACCTTTGTCTGTCTATTTCACAGACTTGACAAGTCTTCAATGTCGGGATATTCTACTGTAGGCGGATGAGGTTCTTAGTTTAATTATTTCAAATTAAGAGTAAATTCCTAAATTGAAAATTGTAATTAATAATGATTAATAATTGTAATAATAAAATAAATGAAAGAAAACACTTAGAAAGAGTCTTATATATTTTGACCAAGCTGTAAACACCAGCAGTCTCTGAGAGGCTCAGGCAACAATGTTAAAGATGGAGCGATGATTTTTTTTAAATCCCCCTAAAACATGATCATCAGGTACTATGATTATACTAGGAGAAATATTTTTTAAGCGTACATAAAGTGTTTAAAACTATGTTTTTATGTGGCCACACCCACCAGTTAATTAAGTACACCTGGTTTTGAGTGAGTGAGTGAGTGAGTGAGTGAGTGTGAGTGAGGGAGTGAGTGCGTGAATTGGTTTAAGTTTCAGCTTCATACAGCGGACGGCTGCTCAGCTGTGTCTGTGTGTGTGTGTGTGTGTGTGTGTGTGTGTGTGATACAAATGTAATGTTTGTGATATACTTATTGGGGCTTGGGGGGGAGGGGGGGTTGCACAAAGTTTTTCATCTGTACCTTTCCTTATTAGTAATTATGGAGTTCCTCCTCTCCTGCACGCTCCTATATATTTGCTGTCCCTGGTCATTTCACATAGGGGGAGGAAGTGCTGACTAAGGATGTGTGGCTCTTGAATTTTATACATTTTGCCGCTGGGCAGCAGCAGCAGCGAGGTGTGGAAACTGTAGCCGTACCAATCGCTCACACCCGTAATGGGAGCCCGAGACCAGTTCCTACAAACATAAATATACCCAGACTATAGTACTCCAAGACATTGCGTGATAATACAAGCTACAACCGTAGCACTGCACTCAGTGCTGTAGGTAATGACTATATGAAGATAGGGATCACTCCAGACTGTACAGCTGACTACTATCAGATGCTGTTTATTAGGTCCACCTGCAGTACCTGTCTGATCTATTTCCTGCTAAGTGACTTGATGCTCCCCTGCCACAGTCATCTGCTGCTCTAAAGCAATCCCATGTTTGTTTCCATGTTATCCACGCTTGCGTTCCCCCAGCTGTAAACCTAATATATTTAGCCAGAACAAATAACAACACTGCCACAGACTGTTCCAGTGTGCACCTGTTACATGTTACAGTGTAAAAATAGCATGCCAGAAAAACATGGATGCATGTAGTGGGTAGGTAACAGGACAATTTAGCCCTTTTCGCGTCCAAGTTTTTTCCTCCTGGAATTTTCAGGATAATGGAAACATTCAGTCTAAATGTCCAGTTTGCTGGACAGTGAATTCGGTTCACAGATCTTGTTGTAGGCTATGTGGGGATTATCTGACAACATTTGAGTATGCAAAACCTTACATAATACTAAATTATCAATATAAGTAAAATAATATAGCCTTTCCATAGGAGTATATTTTTATATATTTTTCCAAAATGAATACAAACAGCCAATAGCATAAGAACCTAAGGCAACTAAAGGTTGTTTGCTGTAGTGTATGTAAGGCAGGGTGTTAACGGTGTTTGAATCTGCATACATTACAGGGCTCTCGCCTTTCCCATCCGCTCCCAGCCCCTCCCACCCCTCACTGGGGGAAACTCCAGCAGGAAAAACGGGCAAGCCCCTATTTCCACCAGGGTGAGTTATCCAGCGTCACAGATCAGATCAGCACCATGGACAGCTCCAGCGCCACACAGCTGCAACAGCATGTGATTCTGATCCCTGATCAGCACCATGGACAGTTCTAGTCACTGCAGCCTATCACCAGCAGGGTATGTTCGACACAAGAGCAAAGGGAAATGGGTCATGTTTGTCACATAGACCATTTGCATAATGTGACATTTGTTCTCTGCAATTAAAAGGCGCTGTAGGTGATGTTTTTTGGTGAAAAAAAGCTCTATATTCTGAATAATCATTACTCTAGGTCTGTTTAATAACAGGGGTCTCCCTGTCTCTCCAGATCTTTAAACAGAAAATGTACTTTTGTGTGAGTTGCCAATTTAACACAATCAGGAGAGAGAACAAATTAGTCAGCTTCAATTTACAGTGTTCCAGTTCCAATTCCTAATTTTTTGTTTCATCACTTTCTAATTTCAACTGTTTACCTTGTATGTGGTATTAATTATCTCTCCTGGTAGGATCAAATGAAATGTTCTATTTACTAAGAGCTATTTAACTCTACGTTTACCAAAAAATAAATAACTTACTCTACAGTTAACCCATCCTATCTATTAGGATCAGGCGGTGTTAATAATACAGAAACACAGAGCCCAGGTTAGGCCTAACAAAAAAATATGTTGGTTTCCGGTTGCCGACAGACTCTATTAAATATGATGTTTTTATTGGCATTTGGTGGAGAAAAAAAAAGAAGTCAAAATCCAAACGAGTCGGACCAAAAAGGTCTTTGATCACTAAAATTCTCTTTGGTGAGACCACCTGGTCGCGCAAAGACAAAATAAAGTTTTCTTTCAGGCTGTCAGAGTTAATTAATTTTAACAGCGTCAATTTATAACGCAACGCACAGTGAAGAGATATGGAGGTATGCATGCATATCTTTTAAATCACGTATATTTTAAATCACAACTTAAAACATTTTTATATTCACAAGCCTTTGCATCACCGACATGATCTTGCACCTTTCCTTTTAGATTATTCTGTCCTATATGCCTGTTGTTTTATTATTGACGTCTTCTGCACTGAATTGTATTGTATTGCATTTGTGAAGCACTTGGTACAATGAGAGTTGTTTTTAAATGTGCTATATAAATAAATTTGATTTGATTTGATTTGATTTGATTTGATTTGATTTGATTTGATTTGATTTGATTTGATTTGATTTGATTTGATTTGATTTGATTTGATTTGATTTGATTTGATTTCTCTACGATAGCCCCTCCTCTCTCTCTCTCTCTCTGGGCTCTCATTCAGCACTGCAGCGTCAGAGCTAGTGCAGAGCAGAGCAGCCGTTGTGGTCATTATTAATTATTGCTCCACGTGTAAGATCGATGCTCTTTGAAGTGGACATTGGTCAAAAACAAAAGCTCATACAGTTTAGTTTGACCAAGATAGCAGTTAGTTGTAAAAGCTTGAAGCTACACTCTGATGCTAATGTTGACTGCTAAAGCTAACAACAGACAGACGTGCTTGCGGGAGAGAGTGAGAGGGGTGTGTGTGTGTGTGTGTGTGTGTGTGTGTGTGTGTGTGTGTGTGTGTGCGCGCGTGTGCGTTAAAAACCTAAAAACGATCTGTTCAAGTCAGTGGTTCTGGTCCAGTTCTCTCTCACCCTCTCTGCTAATTTTTCCTCTATGTCAGCCCCAGCCTTTGCTCTACATATATTCCTCTGTCTATCATTCCTCTCATTCATTGGAAAATCCTTGCTATAAAAATAAAATAAAAATAAATTCCCTACCTACTCAGCCCAAAAATGACAGCCAATCGGAAACCAAACTATTATTTTGTTGGGCCTTAGAGGTTATTGTCATGCTCAGGGTTTTCAACAATCTGCAAAATGGTAATGGCGTGTTCCAACTTGGGCCCTATACTGTTGGAATTTGGAAAGGACTCCCATTGCTTCCAAAATCCAAATGTTCTGCCTCCCAAATAATATCAAAGACTCAAGATAATTCAATCGATGTAAGCAAGGCAGTGACTCAAAGGGACTTAAACCCACTCAGCCTGCAGTTGGTTGTGTGGTGTTGCTATATTCCGTCTAGCCATATTCCGTATCCAATTCCATCAGATGTACCTTTAGCTCCAGCACAGGGGTATCAACACACCTGCGACGCCTGCCCTTCCTCAGCCGTGTGAGATCAGAGAAAAACAACCAGAGGGTCAGATCAATAGTGCATGACTGTGCATCGCACTTGTTGTAGTGTACTATTATACATTTCAAGCCACAGTTTTATTGCCTTGGGCACACAGCTCCCCTCATGCATTTAAGCCAAGGGCAACGGTTTGGTAGAAAAATGTGAAAAGTCGATACAAGATTTAAACAATACATCTCTATATATTTGTTCCGGGGGAAGATGGGGCGGCAGTGGCTCAGGAGTGACCAGATGTAAACCACAAGGTTCCCAGTTCGAAACCTGGGTTCGAACAGAGTTAGTGTCGAAGTGTCCTTGAGCAAGACTCTGAAGCCCTAATTGCTCCCGATGCAGGTTGGTGCCCTGTATGGTTTCCTCCGGCATCAATGTATAGTATGTGTGTGTGAATGGGTGAATGTAATGCACAATCTCCATAAAGCGCCTTGGATAGGTGCTATATAAAATGTACCATTTACATATACACATCTCTTCTGCAGCCCGGCCCCTCGGAGCAACAACAATAAAACAATCTGAAGATATCAGGTTCACCAAACGGTGACCATATTGGGGCCAAGCTGAGGCTTGACTCTGAAATGCATCCTGGGAAAACACAGAGAAATTAAGGCCAAAAGCAGACGCGATGGGGATTTCTTTCTGTCAGTAAGAATTGAATTGTAATGTAAATATTGGTTCCATAGGCTAACTGGAAATGTGAAATGTGACTAACCGTGTTAAAGTCCCTCTCATGGTAGCTGTATATCGAAATGTGTCACTTACAGTACAAGTATGTAGTCTATACAACAGGTTTTCAAAGTGGGGGCCGCCACGGGAGCCAATTGGAATGGAGATACATTTTAAAAATAAATATATTTGTGTGTGTGAGTGTGGCGTGCATGTGTGCGTGCTTAGAATACTTACTGTAGATATAAAGTGCACTTTAGTTCCAATTGTGCAAAATTCGGGAAAAAAAGTGTGATCCACAATATGAAAGAAAATAATGAACGACTCAAGGTTCTCAAGGTGACATTAACACATATACATCCTATAAGCATCAACGTGATGCTGCCTATAAGACTCCCACTCAGTCCCAACACATCCCTCAGGCTCCAGGCAGGCCACAGTTATCTCAGTCATTTGACAGACATCTGAAGCACACTGGCTGCTATCTGTGCTGTTCATCTTCTGGAGCGTGTGTGGGGAGGGAAGACGTTCAGATATCAACCACGTCTTGCTGTAGCCCACAGCTAGATCACAGTCCTCCGGCAGGGCCTGTAAAGTACTGCGCTCCCTCATAATCTGTGCTGTGATCATATCTTCTCCTAGACTGTGGGAACCCCTTCAAAGGAACCCTGCCAGCATATCTGTGGCAGCTCCCTCAGCCTTTTGCAGACATACATTTACCTAAACAACACAGTGTTACAACACAGTGCGTAGGGACAGGTTTGTTGTGAACAGAAGGATAAACAAGAACTCTAGACCAACTGCATGCTCACGTGTGATCTAACGTGTGATTTTCTTTCAAGATTCAGGGTTTTATTTATGTGTGGCATGTAAGATTGCACATTAAAATAGGCTACGATATAACAAGATAATTGTAAATAATAACATAAAATAAAACTAAGACAAAAAGAGAAGAGAAGAATAAATATTTAAAGATACAGTATATAGTTGGAACACAGAAAAGTATCATGTTAGAAGCAATGGGAAATGTGCAGAATGAGGTGGATTTAGTATCTGGAATACATAAATACACTTATATACATTTATTTTTTACATTTTGTTACATTTCAAATGTTATTATTGTATTCACCTTATGACATGTGTGCTTGCATGTCAGCGGGTGGGGGGAGGGGGGAATTGTACTTGATGGCAGACATTGGTATATAAGACCTAAAAATAGCATTTCTTATTTACCACATCATTCTTCCTTTGCTCCTCTTGGAGACATTATTGGGAGGTAGAATCCAGTTACTCCCCTAAAGAGAGTTTCTTTAGTCACATAATATTAACAGGGCATTGCATTAAAGTGGGGTGGGGGTGAAATGGAGGGGCTTGTTCACAACATAGAGGCAATTTATTGCACAGTGGTCTATTTACGAGATGTGCGGAAACGTGTGAAAGACATATCCGCATTTTGTGTCCATAACACAATTCTAAAGAGAGAAATGGAGGAAGCACAATCATCCAAACCCACATTTGTATTTTAGAGGCTTTTTGTGCCGTTGGTTATTGTTCATGAGGAATGTCAATAACTTGTTCCATATTGAATTTCACTCGCATGTGGTTATCCCAATAGAAAAACTCACATATTAATTATATAAAAAATTAAATACACTGTTGAAGACATTAAGGGGAGCCACAGTCTAGGCCCGTTGAGCAGCATAAACTAAACACCAGGCAGGCACCATTTTTCATGTATTATATTAGTTGTTATTAGGTGTTTTATAGACATGACAAACAAGACATACATAACAATGACACCAGACTATACATGTATAATAAACGAGTGACTGACCATTAAAGGGAATGCCACTAATTTACAACATTGAACTACGTCCTTAAAATACCTTATGGTGTGTTCACACGGGCAGATGCAAAGATGCAGTCTACCATTCATTGTCAATGTTGGAGCAGCTACGTGCATCTTTGTCATCTGAAGTTGAAGCCAGTTCATCTTATTTATAGCTTTGTATCTTTTGCAGCAGCTACAAACGTCGGATGCATCTTTGCATCTTCATGTCCCTGGCTTCCATTGACAATGAATGGTAGACTGTGTATCTTAGCATCTGCCCGTGTGAACGCAGCATTATGTTGCGTTCACACAGGCAGATGCAAAGATGCAGTCTACCATTTGTCGTGAGTGGCGAACCAGTGACGCCCCAAGGTGACCCCTAAGATCTCCACCCCTGAGCGTCTCAGTAACGAGGACATATGTTATGCTCGTGTGACACAATGCACATGACTTTCACCTATTGTGTTACTGTAATGCTGTTTTAAATGATGTGTTCTGACCCCACATGTATTATACTCATGAAACAGTGTTTTTTGCAAGGCAGCCGATGGGTTAACACCATCCATTGTCAATTATGGAGCAGCTACATGCATCATTGCGTCTTTGCATCATCATGTTGCTGGCTTCCATTGACAATGAATGGTAGATCAATCTGCCCGGGTGAACGCACCATTAGAGTTGTGTGGAAATAATAATACAAAAGTCCCCCCCCCCACCCCTTCCTTCTGTTGAGCCTAGAACTGGAGGTGTAGAACTTGGGGTCATGTGATCAGTGACATTGATGTTGTCTCAGCAGAGTGCACAATGAGGAGGTGTTATTACGTCCTGCTCAGGTTCACTTTCACACTGTAGACCGGTGTGTCCAAACAGCAATATCATGATTCCCAGAGAGCCTCTCTACCCACTCAGCTACAGGTACACTGAGGATTACAATAATATAGTATTGTGTATGTAGATCAAATTGATTTACCATGGATTTAATTCTACTGTACGTCTGAAGCAAGCAAACACTGCTTCTTCAACCTTTTGGTGTCAAGGACACCCACATTGAAATGTAATTGAATGTGTGTCCCCCCCCAAGGTCCCGTTTGAGAAGCAATGATTTTAAATAAGTAGAATTATTCAAATTCTTTGGGACACTTTTGTGTACTTTTGCATTCTCACGGCATGACTTCCATGCAAATTCCTCTAGTTGAAGCAAGCGTATTCCCAGGAGAAAACCAGCCCACGAGAATGAGTGGGGAATTGCTTGCTTGTCATAAAGGGAGAAAACTCTGCCCCGCACCGAACGGTGTTACCGCGGTGGAGCCATTTGTGTGACACAAGGTCAGCGCCAGCTCTGATTGACACCTGTGATTACGACGAGGCCCGACAGTTGGCAGCACCTCCCTCTCAGCGCGCCGCCGACGACCATCACTCATTCAACAACATGGCCGTTCAGGAGACAGACTGACACGAGCCGCGGGCACCCTGATAGATCGACCCGAAGAGAGACGGAGAGATTTAAAAAAAATAATGGTAGTGTGGTACCTGTGCCTCACTGAATAAACAGGCTATAGAGTGCACAGGGTGTCCCCTGGAGGAATGGGCATTACACGTGCGTGACATTTGCCTATAATTTATGCTCAGTTGTACGACGGTAACTGAAAATGGCCCATCTGCAAGCTCTAGCACGTTGAGCATGTGATGCTTGTAGACTTTTTTAGTTTTGGCACCATCACACTATGAAGTCTGAATCAGGCTACATTGGGTGACGAGGGAGGACAGCGAGAAAGAACACATGAGCTGATGTTAGTGCAAGCATGATATGGGCTATGTCCGTCATGGGCTATGTCCGTCATGGGCTATGTCCATCATAAACAGCTGCAGCTGATTGCAATGCAAATATGGAACCCCACATGAAGCATGTGTGTGAACACACACACACACACACACACACACACACACAAACTGTAGTATTCGGCATTCTATTACCACGTTCAACTTGGCGTCCATCATTTAATGCATCGTAGCTTGTAGGTCAGTTATTTTCACCATGTGTCGTACAAAGAAGAATAGGTCTTAAGAGGTTAAGTAAATACTGAACAGACACTTATACACAAGCAACAAATGTTCACCTTTAATCCTTATAAAGCCCCTCACCTTTGAACCTCCCTTTACATGTCTTGGCAGCCCAGGGGAGGGAAGTGTGGCATGAAAAGCCATTATAGAAACTCAACCTTTACTTTGTGTGCCTAGGTTACAGAACATTAAGATGAAATCATATATATATATTGGAAATCATATATATAATTGTGTATACGAGAGGGAAAATGACGGTGCAGCAATTTTCACATTTCACTTCCAAACGAGTCATGCTTCAGTATTAAGGTGGCAATTACAGATGTGGTTCACTCTCTCACCCTCTATTGGTTCAGCCGTAAACTGTAATTCACACACTGTTGAGATTGATTTGATTCTGTGAGCCATTTACGGGAATGCCATCCCATAACATTATCATTTTCACAAATGTGGGAGAAAAAATTATAAAAAAGAAAAATCTTGCAAAACCACAAACATTCTCACTTTTAACACACAAACACACACACTCACGTACGCATGCACGCGCACACACACGCTGTATGTAAATGATGTACTGTATGCAGTGATGGAAAGTAACTAAGTACATTTACTTGTACTTTAATTGAGTATTTACAATTTACAATACTTTTACTTCTATTCCACTACATCTCAGATCCAAATATCGCACCTTTACTACACTACATTTATGTGAAAGCTTTAGTTACTTCATTGATTTTGATTATTATTACAAAACATACACTAACCACTTCAGCCCTACTGTATATACATTTTGGCCATTTGTCGCGATGTGACGCATTGTGAGCTTGTAGATCTGCTATTTTCAAAAGATTGTTATACATTTGATAACTTGAAATGGAACATATTCTGCACAATGAGTACTTTTACTTTTGGTACTTTAAGTTAATTTTGTTGCCAATACTTATCTACTTTTACTCAAGTCAATTTTGAATTATACTTCCAGTATTGATACTTCTACTTAAGTACTTTTCCATCAATGTCTGTCTTTATGCATGAATGAACCAATCATATTCACTGATATATAGCACAGCAGCTGAATGTGTTGATCATGCATGCGGTGTAGGTGCAGACACTAAAAGTGAAGTGTTGTATGAGAGTTGTTTGTGGCGCTATTGCCAGGCTGTCTGTGAAGCTGGCATGTTCTAACATTAATGTTGATGGCAGTGATTCAGAATCTGCTGACTGCACGGGGCTCTCACTGGATCAATATGGCCCACACGTATGTAAATGCGGTCATTAAATCTCTCCGTCTATACTTTAGTGTCTCGATTCAGAGAATGGGGTTGGGGGGTGATGGGGGGGCGAAGGATCTGGCGGAAAGGTATGCAAGACATTAGAAAAGCTTAAATGTTAGAAGGAAGTATTATCTGGAGTACTGCTGCTAACGGAGTTTATAGGTTTCCTCAGCTTCAAACTATTATTCACTCCTCAGAATCGGTTAGGTGGAGCTAAACATGTCACAGCATCAGCAGCTGTCGAATGTAAATGTGCTCGTCACAACTGCAGTCACGCTATTCACAGAAGCGATGCCAGTGTGGCTTTGCATTTATAATGCCTTTTACATCTTCATCTGCATGCTTGTATGTAGAAGCAGCATGCACGCATGTTCGGCAGAAATCACCTCAAGCCTGATTTATGCTTTGTTGTGTACCAGTGAAGTGTGCCGAAAGTAACCGATCTACAAACCCACATTATGTTGCGATTGTGAGCTTGTAGATCTTCTATTTTTGGCATGCGACATGCAACAAGTTTATCAGGGATTTCAGCAGCCCCGGAGGCCAAACATATAAATATGCTAATACTATTCCCAGTGTGGTTGGTTAATGTATTTGGCCTCAGGTACAGTAGCTATAGTCAGTGATTAAAGTACTTAGTTGGGACTTGTAATGAAGTGGGGAATGGGTTGTGGGTTGTGTACTTTTGCTGCTGTTTTTTAGACTGTTCTGAGGGGCTTTAGGGTTTTATGTTGTGTGTTGTCTAGAAGTCTCCATCTACAGTAAACCAAGGGGTGGTGGGTGAGGATCCGTCGAGTCACAGGCGCAGAGAACATATAACAATAAGAACAATAATAATAATAATAATAATAATAATAATAATAATAATAATAATAATAATAATAATAATAATAAATTAATTTCAATGTGCATTATGCAGTTACAAGTTATTAAAATAGACTATAGTCACAGTAAAATGAACATAAAATAATTATGCAACTGTCAGAACAAGTTAACAACAGCTTGAATAATAAAATATGTTGGGGTGTAATGGGTGGATGAGGTGTAATGGGTGGAGAGAGAGTTATTTATTTATTTAGTTATTTAGTTTATTTAATTTTCCTTTTACCAATGTTTAGTAACATAAGACGACTGACACATGACATCGGACACATCATGTCTCTCAACGTTCTGAGTTTTGAGCATTCATACGTCACATGACAGTGTTCCCACAAAATGTAAACCAAGAAAAATGATGAACAAATGGATGCCAAGGCAGAAGCGTGCAGCGCATATGAAGCACTTGCAGTCAATGAGAGCCGGCTCTGACCAGCTTATGAACAAACACCATCCATTAATGATTGTGACCGTTGTCATATAATAGTCTAAGGACTATAAAACAAGACTTGTTTTTTCCGTTGTGCACACAAGGTAGTTTTACTGTGATCTAAACAGTGCCAGGTATCATTTCTGGCTCGGCAGAAGATTTTGGTTGTCGGCCCATCATTGGGAATGTTCAGAAATGCACTTGATAATACCTCAATAAAATGATACAGCGTGCACATTGAAAAGCAACACAGAAGAAAACAATTGTGGAAAGTCCTTGTGCAGTGGTAAACGTATGTAGAGAATGTGTGGAGAATGTCTGAGGATTGCAAACTGACTCTTGAAAGTAATCGAATGGCAGGGAATTCGTCAAATCAAGCTTAGGGCTGGGGTTGCCATGGCAATCAATTTGCTCATTTGGGCCACGGCCAGGGGCCTTTTCTGGTGGTTCTGGACAACCACCTATCTGATCGACTCGGCGTGAGACATTGCACTGTCTCCATCGGGTCGTCTGCGGAATGTGTGGTGAATTTTAAGTCGGTCGGAAGTGTAAGTTATAAACGAAAGTTCAACTGAGAGGTGGAACTATAGCCATCATCCAACTGCTCCAATCGGATCAACGTAACCCTCTGCCTGCGCCCCTTTAAAAGGGCGCCTCCTCCTTCCCTGTCTCACTTGTGCTATCCGACACCGCCCAGCAGCAGGCTCCACCAGGTTAGCCCCACGGGGGCAGGCTCAAGAGCCCCCCCTGCCTTCGCCAGGCAGGATCCGAGCCGAGGCTCCGGCCCGTCCCCCGTGTGGCCTACGCCAAAGCTCCTCCGCCATGCCGCGCACCAGTCATTTCATCCTGTCATTGCAGTTCTGTCAATCTTGTTTATCATGTCATTCTTGTTTATCATGTCCATTCATTCAACCCATCCATCCTTGTAAACAACTCTCTCTCCCGCAATAAATCTTGCCTACATCCTCCGCATTGTGTAATCTCTTACAGTTGAAGTACGGTCATCTCTGTATTATTTGTATGTGGAATCTGTTGCTGCATGGTTCTTAGTCACCATCACGTTATCGTGATGTTCCTATTCTTGCTATTATGGTGCAAATTTTGCTTTTTGGCCGTTCTAACTGAACATCACCGCAGAGAAAACAATGTGCATGCGGACATTGTCAGAAACTGATGATTGCTATACTTATTGGACTGGCCCCCGCCTACATCACAGTAACCCCCCCCCCCCCCCCACACACACACACACACACACACACACACACACCACCACCACCACTAGGCACCTCAGGTCAACGGATTGGAACTATTAGATGTCCCAACAGCCAAATTGATGCTCAGAGGGGACCCAGGAATCTTTTAAATCCAGGCTCAATAATCTTATTTCTGTTTTACTCGCAAGCATTCAAATCCCCCTGACATGACATTTTTTGCTCTTATATCATGGTTTCCGATTGATATGTTGGTAATGATCACTTTAGTATGTTTCTGTGTGTTGTTCTTACTACTGTTAAATGTGCTTCATAAATAAAAGTGATTTGATCTGATTTGATTTGATTTCCACAATGAGCTAGCATGCATATAGTTTTGAAGAAAGGTTATCTGAGGAAGAGGTTAGGAGGTATAAACCTCTGGGGAGACTACCGCAAAAAGACAACCAGATGACATTTCATTAATGGAGGGCTATAACACACTTTGTTATCTGGGCCAGAAATCACAAAGCCAAAATGATGTCAAAGCACATCCGAGGTTGATGAAAACAAATAGTCACGTTTCCTGTCATGTGGGCAGGGTGAGGGTCTAACAGTGCGTTTTAAAACAGCTTGCGTAACCAAGACGTCCACAGACGTCCTGGGAATTACCCGTATGGGGTACGTCTTTGGGTTTTTACTTAAAAAAATATATGTCAACAAAATGAAAGTAAAACGTGCGTGGGTAAAAAGTGTTGTGTTTAACAGCGGGCGAGCATCGGGCGACACATCGCCTAATCACCCGCTATCGGGTGAAAAGATTAATTATTTTAACTTTTCGTTCCTCCGCCAACTTTTCGACTATCGGGCGTTCGCCTGCAATCGGCGGTAGCCGGTAGTCGCCGGGTCCCATGGACAAAAAATGCACTTCCGGAAAATTTGTCTGGCTGTCGCATGCTGTTAAAACGCACTGTAAATGTTCAGCTCTCAGAGCAAAGCCACATCGCGTGTAGAATTATGTCCTCGTCCGAGGCACTCAATGGTGGTTGTCTTATCATCGCATCTGTAGCTTGGCCCAGCCTGTGTGATTTCCTGGTCTAGAGGGAGGTGGATTGCTGGCACGAAAGAAGCAGTGGATCCTATTGGTTCCCCGATCTGAACGACCGTAGGTTTTCATAAACCTTAAAGGTTAGGTTTTAGAAGGCGTTTTTAGAATCGGCCTCAGGTCTAAATGGGTTAAAGTAAGTCTCCGTAAATTATTCCATGGTTATTCCATGCATGTATTAAGCTATGGTAATAGTTATATTTTGAAAATACAGGGTTCACAATTTGATAATGGCTAAGATGTTAAAAAAACATCTGCCTAACGATGATGTCACTGGTGGACGGGTTTCTGAACATAGAAAAAAAGTGTGGTATTTTATCATGAACATTAGTGAGGACCAATTATATGAAGGTAAGTTGAAAAGTGGTCCTTTAACGCAATGCTCTAGTCACTTTAAACCTCCAGTAGAACTGTCCAGCTAGTCTACCAGCTGGCTCTCACGACAGCTGGACCCTTTAAAGCCACAAGGCTTTTCATCTCTCTGCACATCACCATTCCATGCTTGATCACCCCTTGTCTTTGTAGAACAGGGCTAGATAAAGACATTCATCTTGATAAAGCACATAAATGGTTTATTCGCACACATGTACGCGCACACACGCACGCACAGCTCATATATACCTCTGAGGTAAAGATGAGATGTGCGATACGTATAGTGAACCTTCAATGAGCAGTATTATTCAATGCATACGTACAGTATAGTTACACAAGCTACTGTAGTAGTTAGTAGATTATAGTTACATAGATCTATTGACAGTAGATTATAGTTACATAGATCTATTGACAGTGTTAGTAGATTATAGTTACATATAGATCTATTGACAGTAGATTGTAGTTACATAGATCTATTGACAGTGTTAGTAGATTATAGTTACATATAGATCTATTGACAGTGTTTGGTATTGAGACTGCTTGGAGAATTTCTGCTTGCTAAATGTGTTAAATTATCCTGCCTATTAAACAGGGTGTATTTAATGATAAACAACAGACAAACATCATCAAAGGATTCAGATGTCTGAACATAGTGTACAGTAGTGTGGTTGGGCAGAGGTTACTTATTCAACAGCTACTACAGTGGTGGAAAATAACTAAGTACATTACTTACATAGTACTGTACTTGTACTACACTACATTTCAGATCCAAATATTGTACTTTCATTCCACTACATTTATTTGAAAAGTTGAGTTACTAGTTACTTTGTAGATTTGTATTATTACGAAACATACATTAACCACTTCAGCCCGATATAGATTTCGGCCATTTGAAAATAGCCGATCTACAAGCTCACAATGCGTCACATCACAACGCATTGTGAGCTTGTAGATCTGCTAAAATATGTTTATACATTTGAAACTTGAAATGGGACATGCTTGGGACAATTACTACTTTAAGTAGGCTACATTTTAAATAACACCTTTGAACTTTTACTCAATTACATTTGAATTCCGGACATTTACTTGTAATGGACTATTTCTACACGGTCTGTGCTCCTTCTCCTGCAGTACTGGTACTTAGTAAAACAACTGAGTACTTTTCCCACCACTCACAGCTACTACAGTGCATGCCCAGCAATGGTTATTAATTCCCTTTGGCCAGACTCGCATTTTTCAAGAAAATTAATTCTGCTGACTGATTTGCTTTTGTAATAACCTAAAAGTATGCCACCGCCATGCTCACTCGCCTGGAACTGATAGCGAGAAGAGATATATCTATCGATCGAGAGGGCCTCGCCGCATGGCTACAGATTTAATAGAGAGATTGAATTTTGTTTCATTTTTCAATTTGCAAGAAACTCCTTATGATAAGAAACAGAATATCGGATAATTTGTCATGTTGTTGTTGTTAAGTGTGCATATAACTCAATAGAGTCTCTCTTAAATCAAGACAAGTGCAAGTTGCAAATAATATAGCATATAACAGAGGTTAAAGAGGGACACCTATACTTAAAGGACCACTTCACCACTTTTCAACCTATCTTCATATAATAGGTCCTCACTAAAAATCATGAAAAAATGTCAAAAAAAAAATCTACTCGGTCTGTGTCTCAGACTGGGCAGTTCAGAAACAGTCTTCCAGTGACATCATCGATGGGGAATACAAGCTAATACAAACTGCAGGCTTTCTAGTCCTGAAAAGTTGCAATGCGAAAATGGAAACCATCGTTCTCACGATAATGAAAAAATAAACATGTTCATAAACAAATCTGGTTTAAAAAATAATCTGCCTAATGATGATGGAAGACGGTTTCTAAACTGCCCACAGCCCTCCTATGAGACACAGACTGAGTAGAAAAGAATCGTGCCATTTTATCATGATTATTAGTGAGGACCTATTATATGAAGATAGGTTGAAAAGTGGTCCTTTAAATAAAAAATAGAACATTTCTAGATTTTTTTTTTTTTTAAAGCTGTTTTGTGCCATGATGGTACTTTGTACGAGGCTCTGATCAGTGGAAAATGGCAACAGACTTGGCCTTTTCATGAGCGTGCTTGACATTTCTACCGTATGCTCTTTGTAGCCTACAGTATCTTACTGCAAATCTGATGCCAATTCATTCTCACTAGATTTGGCATCCCACTATATTTTACCCAGTGTGCGAGATGCACTTAAAATGCATTTGTCTTTTTGTTTTTGGTTTGTCATTCACACACCCACACTCTCTCTCCCCTCGCCAGCTCACTCTTGACAGTTTTACATCTATTGTCCATCTCTTCAGCAAACACAAGCCCTGCATTATGAGGAACAATTGTTTATTTATATTTTATTATTTGGTTTGTTCCATGTATCCGCTAGCTTGTAATCTATCTCTGTCAGATTCTACATTTCTTTATTCAGTTATGCTGGCTGCAGTGAAGAGGGATAGCGGATCGTATATAGAACGAGAGCGGGAGAGCGATGGAATGAGAGCGAGGTAGCGCGAAGAACATTCAAACTCATGTACAGTAGATGTGCATCATATTGCATTAGCATAGTAGCCAGGTTGAGAATCAAAAACCCGGCAGTACTATAATGCAAAGTGGGGAGGCCTCATGCATTGCCAAACATGTGTCTCATTTTGTTTAAAGTTGAAAATGAATTTCTGTACAGCTCTTGTCTTTAATATAACTCAGAGAGTCAGAGAAAACCCTGATTTGGTTCCAGAAAAGCACAACTGTTTTTTTCGAACAAATTCCCTGCACACATGCAAACGTCTCCCTGTTTTTCCATAGGCCTAGTCGGACTGGGAAGGGTCAGTTGCGTATACACACATGACTGCACTGACGCACGCACGCACGCACGCACGCACGCACGCACGCACGCACGCACGCACACACACACACACACACACACACACACACACACACACACACACACACACACACATTTTACTGTAAAAGGTATCACTGTATCACAGGTATCAGGCAACTCGCATTAAAGCCCTGCTAGTGGACACATGAGGCTGTGCTCATGCTCACTACAGCCAAATGGACATGGTGGCTTATGAATTAGTGGAAATAAAACAAAGCACACTACTGTAATTAAATAGCTAATTATCTCCACCTGGCTGGCTGAAGGCCATGCAGGGCCAGAGATGGCTTTCACCTGTCTGCAGTGGTGCAAAGTAACTAATTTACTTACTAAGTACTGTACTTAAGTACAATTCTGAGGTACTTTTACCTGCTGGAGTATTTCCAAATTCCAGTGCTTTTACTAGTGCACTACTCCACTAACATTTAATTTCAGAGGCAAATATTGTACTTTTACTCCACTGCAATATTACTTTAACGAGTATTTCTACATTGCAATATTGATACTTTTACTTAAGTAAAACATTAGAGTACCTTTTCCACCGTCCGTCCGTCTGTCAGTCAGTCAGTCAGTCCGTCCGTCCGTCCGTCAGTCCGTCAGTCAGTCAGTCAGTCAGTCAGTCAGTCAGTCAGTCAGTCAGTCAGTCCGTCCGTCCGTCCGTCCGTCCGTCCGTCCGTCCGTCCGTCCGTCTGTAACAAAAGTGTACCTCACAAAAGTGACCCACTCATTCACTCTCTGTCCCTTTCCCTTTATGGGCCTGTTTTCTGTGTAAAGGTCATGTGAATGCCCCATGGGCAGCTCAGCTGTTAATGAGAATCTATGCACTCTGTCTTATTAAACCTTAATGACAGGCACCTGCTTGGACACCAATATGAGCAAGGCTCCACCAATCATCAGACACAGAGAATATCTTCTAATAATCCACTGCATGAAATGCGGGGGCGGGGAACGAGACCCCTGCCAAGACAGATCTTTCTGTGATCACCCATGTGATGTTCCCTGTGAAACGCGACACACTAATAAAACATTAAAGGACCACTTCACCACTTTTCAACCTATCTTCATATAATAGGTCCTCACTAATAACCATGACGCAATTTTCTCTCACAGGAGGGCTGTGGGCAAATCAGAAACCGTCTTCCAGTGACATCATCGTTGGGGAATACAAGAAAACTGCAGGCTTTCTAGTCCTGAAAAGTTGCAATGAGAAAATGGAAGCCATCGTTCCCACGATAATGAAAATCTAACATTTTTTGTAAAAAGATATTGTTTAAAAAACTTTTAAACAACAGTTTCTAAACTGCCAACAGCCCTCCTATGAGACACAGACTGAGTAGAAACAAATCGTGCCATTTTATCATGATTATTAGTGAGGACCTATTATATGAAGATAGGTTGAAAAGTGGTGAAGTGGTCCTTTAAGATTGAGATCTTCTGCTTCTCTGGGATTTAGGAGATGCCTGTTGGTGATTTTTACATGTCCCCCCCCCCCCCCTCTCTCTCTCTCTCTCGCTCTGTGTGCACGAGCGCACAGGACGGAGTTCTCCGCCCTATCAATTAGTATCGACCCTGCAGCGCTCAAGACAGAGATTGGTCAAAAGGACGGAGATTATTGATATCAAAACCGATCGCACCGCTCCACAGGCTGGGAGCGTTTGTTGCGCAACACTCAATGTTATTTTCCGGTGGGACGTCATCGAAAATGTCCCCCCCCCCCCCCCATTTTAGCCGACAAATCTTAAAACGTGAATAACTCTTGATCTAAATCATTCCGTCCAATTCTAAGAAAATATTATGTGTTAGACGGCCCACCGCGGTCCCGTCGCTAGTCGCGTTAGAATTAATCATACCTGCCGTTGTTGTCGATCGCCTCGGGAGTGTTTTGGCCACATCAAGCTACTTAAGCCACATCCGGGAAAACATCCGGTCCGTCGCTAAATGTGCTCCGCTCAGGGGCGCAATTGGGTGGGGGACGGACGGGGGGGGGGTCACCCCTGCCAGCGTCACATTGGTCCCACCCAAATGTCCCCCACCCAAATATCCCCCCTTGCTCCAAAGTTATCTTATAGGATGTATTTGGTCCAGCCCTGTGTAAATCCCAAAATGGTTTGGCCCGAAGTTTGGAAGTTGTTACACTGCCATCAGTGACCCAATGTGCTTTGCACTCTGTGGTGATTGCGTAACGATTCTAATAATACAGGAACAGGATTCAATAGGTCACCACTTTTGGTGTCACGCACCACTTTTGGTAACACGTGTATTGACCAGATCAGGAGATGAATGGATATACTTTATCCTCTAGTACAGTGGTTCCCAAACCCCCCCCCCCCCATTTGAAGAGAAGAGAAGGACCCCCATAAGAGAAGATTTATACAGCTCTTGCAGTGATTCTCAACCCGTTTAATTTCAAGGACCCCCAAGTTTGACAAGCATTGCCATTAGGCTACGGACCGACCCTATTTTAATGCCATTTCTAGCTGTGGGACTCCAATTGATAATGTAAAATCAATGTTAATTTAAAAAAACTATAGCTGTACCCCCTGGAACTCGATCAAGGACCTCTGGGGGTCCCCGGACCCCACTTTGGGAATTATATTACACTATTTGGGGATTTATGGGGAAAGGAGGAGATCGACGCGTCGCTAATGAAAGCTCCACAACTGTCAACACCTGTAAGAGCTGCAGGGTTTTTTTTCGTCCTTTTTTTCCCTCTCGAGTTGCATGGGTTTTGCAGCCCAACACTAACTACATATTTAAAACATGCAAACCCTCTCCTCTCCTGAAAACTGCCCATAGTTGTTGTACATTTTATATAGAATAGGCTAACTTACAGATGGTCAGTGAGTTTTGACTTGTTCGAGGCGCTGCTGATAATGTGGTTAAACTTTTATGTTTTGAGACACATGGGAGGAGGAGGAATCACAGCCAGGTAATTTATAATAATAATCATACTATAATTCAGCCACTGTCTGTGTGTGTCTGTGTGTGTGTGTGTGTGTGTGTCTGTCTGTGTGTCAGAAACAGCGCGTTATCTCATCATTGCCTGCACCAATCACTCCCACTTTTCACACAGGCATTTACCATATGAATATGGAGGTCTTAACGGAGCCCTTTTTTCGATTTGACACATTAATGATTAATAATAAATGTATTAGTGAACTAAAACGCACCCGGGCGCAGTACCCCCCGTGGCCACAAGGGGGGGGGGGGGTATCTCGGGTAAGGGCTAGTAATAATAACTGTGCCAAAACGCAGTTTTGTATGTGCATTGAGTCACTGGAACAACCTCTCTGTAGTCCGACCCCAGACCCTAACCATAACCCCACGTTTTGGTGGTTAGACCCCCCCATCCCCCCCCTCCCCTGGTGGTGGGGGGGACGTTCGGTGAGAGTTGCGCCATGCACTGGCTCCGCTGCTATAAATTGCTGGGTGCTCTGATTTAATGGGTTAAATAACCCAGAGCGTTCAGGGTGTCAGAGGGACCCCACTTCCTTTGCACGCTGCTCAAAGAGTGAGCTGCAAGGAAGTGCAGGAATGGATGTGTCGGCAAAGATAAGGATCAAGTGAGTGACAGCTTAGAAGCGAGTCATTTTTACCCAATTTAACCAATGCAAGAAAGTGCCTAAGAACCACGCAGAAGAAAGCCAACAAGCCTTTGAAGGAGACGATGCATCAAAGATGCTCAAGCTCTCTCTCTCTCTCTCTCTCTCCAGAGTCCAGAGTCAGACTCTATGAGTTCACCACACGTCTTCCTCTCTTTCTAACCTGCAGCAGCGTATGAACTTTTTCACTCAAAACTTTTCATAGGACATCAAGGGCTTGCCTTGATGTGCACTACAAATGAGCTTTAAAAATGGAACAAAATGACTTGGGTCCATTTGGTTCCATTTGTATGCTGTGCATATCAGTTCCCAAGCTCGAGACCCAAATGAGAGATTAGATGTTTGCCCGAGACCCAAACTACTGAAAATAGCGAATCTAAAAGCCTGCGCTGCATTGTGAGCTTGTAGATCAGCAATTTTCACTATACTTCTTAAACATTTGTTTTCTGATTTAAGGAATTTCTTTGAATTTTGTTGTATTTCTTCAAAAATCATTGACTTTGGACAACTTAAGTTTTTTTTTCCAACCAATGTTCATGTTTTAGGTTGTTATTATAAGTAAAAGATGAGTGTTAGTTTTGTTCCATTTGCTGCTTTCTTTCGTTTTAACGCTTTTAGCTATTTTTGACAGGGGGGGCGGGGCATTCGAACATGAGGCTAAATATGTATATTTTTATATTTTGTCCTTTAAGTTTGTTTTTAATTAATGAAAATGTTTCTTGAAAATGTTTGGAAATAATAATAATTAAAACTAGATAAAGTGCCAATTGGCACAGGTCTCCACCAGGGCAGGTCAGGTTGTGGCCTCATGGTGGCGCTATAACAGGCCGTTGAGGAATATTTGGGGCAGAGGTTCGTCGTTGGAGGGATGCAGGGACAATGTTTTTCCATGGCTTCTAGGGAGTGCGCATACATAAATTGTATACAGATCGATGCAGTTATAGCTAAAAACAGGAATTGGCCTGTTATAGCGCCACCGTGAGGCTGATTTTGGGAGAAAGAAATTGTGGCATGTCGTCCTCGGCCTAGTGGAAATGTGTGTGTATAATTTCACGGAAATGGCACACTGTGTTTGTGATTTGTGGCAGTTTTTCTAAAGAGACCAATCGTGTGAGCTTTGGAAGCCAATCTTAGCCAATCAGGATGGAAAATGGTGCCGCTCCGTGTTGATCACATGATTATAGAGATAGTGTATACCGAATTGTGTGATGCATGGATAAAATGTGTACGAGTAATCTACAGAAATGCGTTTTGCCTAAATCGGCCTCATGGTGGCGCTATAACAGGCCGTTGAGGAATAGTTGTACATGTATATGTATATGTAGGAAACAAAAACAAAAATACAGGCACCCATAAAAATGTGTCCACGACCCACAGATGGGTCGTCATGACCCAGTGTTTGGGAAGCAGTGCTGTACAGCAGGGGTAGGCAACCTTAAGCAGGGATGCCAACATTGGCACAGAGGAGGTGATTACTGACACACTGTGGACAGAGTGATCACTGACACACTGTGGACAGAGGAGGATGATCACTGACACACTGTGGACAGAGTGATCACTGACACACTGTGGACAGAGTGATCACTGACACACTGTGGACAGAGTGATCACTGACACACTGTGGACAGAGGAGGGTCATCACTGACACACTATGGACAGAGTGATCACTGACACACTGTGGACAGAGTGATCACTGACACACTGTGGACAGAGGAGGGTGATCACTGACACACTGTGGACAGAGTGATCACTGACACACTGTGGACAGAGGAGGGTGATCACTGACACACTATGGACAGAGTGATCACTGACACACTGTGGACAGAGGAGGGTGATCACTGACACACTGTGGACAGAGTGATCACTGACACACTGTGGACAGAGTGATCACTGACACACTGTGAACAGAGTGATCACTGACACACTGTGGACAGAGGAGGGTGATCACTGACACACTGTGGACAGAGTGCTCACTGACACACTGTGGACAGAGGAGGGTGATCACTGACACACTGTGGACAGAGTGATCACTGACACACTGTGGACAGAGGAGGGTGATCACTGACACACTGTGGACAGAGTGATCACTGACACACTGTGGACAGAGGAGGATGATCACTGACACACTGTGGACAGAGTGATCACTGACACACTGTGGACAGAGGAGGATGATCACTGACACACTGTGGACAGAGTGATCACTGACACACTGTGGACAGAGTGATCACTGACACACTGTGGACAGAAGAGGGTGATCACTGACACACTTTGGACAGAGTGATCACTGACACACTGTGAACAGAGTGATCACTGACACTGTGGACAGAGTGATCACTGACACTGTGGACAGAGGAAGGTGATCACTGACACTGTGGACAGAGTGATCACTGACACACTGTGGACAGAGGAAGGTGATCACTGACACACTGTGGACAGAGGATGATGATCACTGACACTGTGGACAGAGGATGGTGATCACTGACACACTGTGGACAGAGGTTGGTGATCACTGACACACTGTGGACAGAGGAGGATGATCACTGACACACTGGCAGAAGTGTGAGACAGAAGTACAACTGTATTCGAAAACGTTTAGTCAGTAAAATGAAGTCCCATCACGCTCACATCTATATACAAATTACATCCGGCACATAATTATACATTCATTCAGTTCAGTTTAGTTTTATTTTGGTCATGAAAAATAAAAATAAACATTACATTACTGTATGTAATGTATTCATTTTGTCGTGTTTTTTTTTTACACTTTACACATAGAAACAAACAGAAGAGAGAAAAAACAAGAAACTAAAAAACATTAAAAAAAACAGAAAACAAATTAACAAACAAACAAACACAAAAACCCACAAAGGACAACAAACTAAAACAGAAAGACACAGGAGAAGACAGATTTGATCACACAGAATCCAGAGTCGCACATGAGAAGAATGTTATTTATATGATTATTATATAGTTATTACATTTATTTACTTTATCATAATAATTGTGTACTAATATGATTAAGATATGAGTAGTAAATATACTAGGTTATAATAATATATATACTCTATTATTTTAGATGTATACTTAATTGAGCTACAATTTCTAAGCCGTTCCACAGTTTCACTTATACATCTCACTTTTTTAGTCCCCCTGAATATGCCGAATCCCCTAAGATTGTACCTGCTCTCTCGAGCCTCGAGCAACTCCTGGACACAGGGCGGAAGCTGTCTGTTATGTGATTTATACATTATAACTGCTGTTGTACCAGATCATGCAATTGTAGGGTGTGTGACTGAATAAAAAGTGGATTTGTTGTATGCATGTTTATGTACAGTATGTACAGTTTCATTATATAGATATTCCACTGTTACGTTCTTAGCTTACGCATGTTTCATGATAAATGCTTTTTATGTGATGTATTACCATGCTTTTTGTTCTTGCTTAATGTAAATCGCTCTGGATTAAGAGCGTCTGCTAAATGCCTAAATTGTAAAATTGCAAATTGATCTGTTTGTCTATTTTCCTGTTTCCAAAGATGATGAATTTAGTTTTGCTAAAGTTTAGTGACAGTTTATTAATATCAAACCATTTTTTCAGAGTTATAAGCTCTTTTTCTACTGTGTCCAGAAGCTGCTCGAGGCACACACACACACACACACACACACACACACACACACACACACACACACACACACACACACACACACACACACACACACACACACACACACACACTACATTATAGTTATTCAATTAATTTGCTATTTCTTTGGTATTATTTATAATAGTGTCATCTTTAATAGAATGATTTGGGTAGTTGTTACTTACCTGGCCCTTTTTAATTATACTATTCAAAATCTTCCATGTACCTTGGATGTTACTTCGGTGCTGTTCCAATTGTTTATGATAATATTCCTTCTTTTTATGTCTTATAATACTCATTAATTTCAGTTTACTTTCTGCATCCTTTGTTCTATGTTTCATGTATAAATAATGTGTTTTTCTTTTTACATGCATTTTCAAGTCATCCATGGTTTATCTTGCTTAACTTTGTTCTTGAGTTTGGACTGTCTTAACGGGCAGTGTTTATCATACAGCACAGTAGACAGAAAGACATCATAGGCCTGGTCAGGGTCATCAACAACATTGCTTTTAATTGATCTTTTATTTTTTGTTATTCATGTCCTTACTGTATTGCATTACTGCTTGTTTTTTTAATGTCGTTGCCTTGCTTTTCTTTTCTTTTTTCTCCATTGCTCTGTAAAGCACTTTGAGTTGCATTTCATGTCATGAAAGGTGCTATACAAATAAAGTTTTATTATTATTATTATTATTATTATTAGTATTATTATTATTATTATTATTATTATTATTATTATTATTATTATTATTATTATTATTATTATTATTATTATCAGTAGTAGCATAGCCATAGACCTCATCCCAGGTTTGCATACTCAGGTCAACCTTTAGGGCAGCAACGGATTCAGGTGTTCTACATCTTATCAGCTTATGGGAGTGCATTTTGGATATTGTTTTCCTTTTTAAGAAGCTGTTGAAATATCCCACCCAAACACAGGGAGATGGTCACTCATGTCGTTTATTAGTAGGCCGGCCATGGTTTGACATTATATTGCGGGTCAATCAATCATGTGGCTGAATCTGTTGTGATTCTACTTGGTTTAGTGATGATTGAGAAATTACCTTTATACTATACATTCCGTTGATAACATCGACTGTTTTAGCATTCCCATGAGGGTTCAAGAGGTCAATGTTAAGGGCACCAGTTAATATATGTACCTTGTATATATTACCGAGCATGCTATCAAGCTTCTGATTAAATGTATCTAGACAGGATCCAGGTGTTCTGTACACACAACTTATGATTATGTTTTTAGAATCAGCCACACCAATTTCAATGGCTATGCATAATTCCATGGTTGACATTGATGGGATGCATGGGATGTTGCATCTTAGAGCCGCATCTACATATAGTGCAACTCCCCCAGGTGTTGAATTGGTCCTGTCCATTGTGTACAGTTCATATCCCTCCCTCCATAACCTTTTTATTTTTCTAACCAAGGTTTCGGAAACCGCTATTACGCTGAATTTGCTAAATTGACACAGATATTTCTCATTTTCTTTATCATTTTTGTACAAGCTCCTGCTATTGAAATGAATTATTAAGAAAGCACCTTCTGTTTTGACCTCTTTTAAATTGCTTATCAGTATAGTCCTCACAGGTATTACTAATCCTGTTAAAGAAGTTATATCATTACCAAAATCGTGGATTTTGTATTCCATGTGATCAAACGTTTTTAAGTTGAGATTTTCATATTTTGAATATAGTAGATGTATGGAATCACTCCCATAGTTAAGATTAACAGTGGATTCTAGATCATCATCATCAATGTCCCTAAAAGGGAACTTAATTTCAACCTCATTAAGTGTCATTGTTTAAGAAAAAAACAAAAAAACTTAAATAAAATCATGACAATCAGCTTGGAAATCCAACAATCTGCATTCTGCATTATACCTTCACACATGCACGCACGCGCACGTCCGCCCGCACACACCGGCACACACACACGTCCGCATGCCCACACCAGCACACGCGCCCGCACACACTGGCACACACACACGCCCGCACGCCCACACCAGCATGCACACCCGCACGCACGCACACACACAATAATCGCCCACAAAACCCGCTATTTGTCCATACAAAAAAAGTGAAAAAAGTAATAAAGAGGTCATTGCTAATTCCAGTCCACAAAAAAAAGAACATTCAAACTCCTAACTCTGACTGCAGGGGGACTGACTGGCTGGCAGGGAGTCTGGGAGATAGTTGTGTTAAGTTTAATGATCATTATTACAGCTTTTGGAAATATCTAATATTGATGTGCTGTCATAATTAAACTTAACGTTGATATGGCACACTGACTATCAAGACATTTTAAACACATGGCACTTCATGTCGAAAAGGTTCAAGGTTCAAGGTTCTTTATTATTTGTCTCCCGAGGAAGACATTTGTCTCAGACAAAGGGCCCGCATAAGCGTTGCCCTTATGTCCGTGTCGCCGCAGTGCAGCACCAGAACCTGCAGACCGACTGTACACTACAGTATGGTGTGTATACTTGTATATACGCTTCAGTGTTTAATTAACCACATGAACCCTATAGCGTCCACTATTCTGGGCACGTCATCATGATCGACGATCATTCTGTGAAGATAGACGATCTACAAGCCCATCGACACGTTTCGACTTGTGAGGTTGTTGTAGATCGATGTAGAGGGAAAAGAGGAGGGGATACAGTCTAATAATGATAATAATAATAATTGATCGCATTTTTATAGCGCTTTTCTATGCACTACGTGCTTACTCAAAGCACTTACAATGGTCCATTCATTCATACTAGGCCAATGGAGGACGCAGTCAATTAAGTATACAGGGGTTAAGGGGTTAACAGTAGAGCCAATAGAGCAATACTGTAAACTGTAGGTCTACTACAGTTCATTTTGTATCTAAGATGGATTTTTTTTTTCAAATTAGTAATGTTTCTCTATTGGCAGGAATCATGACAGCTGAGAGGGGGAAAGCACATGGTTAGGCACAGGAGAGCAGCCCGGGGCCGATAGGCCAGAAGAAGGTCATAGGCTACCGTGTGCTGGTGCAAAGAGCAGGACTTAACCTCCTACCCCAGGGATAGATCTGATAGGACCGTGATTGGTTTTCTTCAGAAAGCAGCTGACATCGTATTCAGCCTCCACACCAGACTCCCGGCGCCGCCATAACACCTCAGGTTCCATTTCCCCCTGGTCCCGCGTCCAAGGTGATGATGTATGCTCGGTGTCAGCGGTGTGAACTATGACCTATTAGCGGTGATGAATGGTCATGCCGTGTTTTGTCTCCACGTCTGTTTGTTGCAGCCATGGGTGTTCTGCAGTGCAGCGACGTAACTACCCAGCACCAGGCCCTGACGCAGGATGGTCTAGATGTGCCCCCCCCCCCCCCGAAACAAATTAACTGTTCAAAACAACGTTTTTTTTCATCAGACCAAACACTACTCTAAAATGAATTGTAAAGTGCTACCCAAGAGTGAAATTAACTGCTGGGAAAATCCCTAATTGAGAGAGTGTAGGCGTAACAAGCACACCTCAGTGCACATGAAATATATTCTGCATGGCTAACAGGGCTTGGTCATTACCTTACCATCTCTCTCCATATAATTTGATCATGGCATATAAAAACATGACTTATGCACCCAATGAAAATATACACTTCACGGAGTATAGACCACTTGGAATTATAACAATCGGTGGAGGATTGGCTGAGTATGGTATGAATTATAGGCTATCTCAACTTTTTGCGGGACACGCCATTGCCCTGGGGACGTTGTGGTGGCGGTATACTTGTGAGTGGCGCATTATTGTACTATTAAAAGGTATATTTTCCCTTCATCTTTATCCTTTTTAGTGTAATAGTATTAGTTTACTATAATTAGATTAATACACGATAATCAACAATAACACTTTCATAGTACAACATACGTATTCAACCAAAGCAAACAATACGTTTGCTACAGTTAGTTACAAGGCTGCATTATGTCGCGCGTCATTCTCTTGTTGTATTATTTATTTCTCAATCTCACCGCGGAGTAACCTCGCGTCTTGGAGGACAGTCAAGACGGGCCGTGTCAGTAGACCAATCACAGGCAGGCGGGGCGTTACCATGCCTCAGCCATGCCTATGCTCGGACACAAACGGAATTCACGCGTTGAGCGCAGCATGCCACGTTTGAACATTTCCTGAATCACCACTGCACATAACTCTGCCTTCTTATCTGTCCCTGTCACCGGAATGTCGTGAAATCTGGCAATCTCTACTAGCTCCTTTTTAGTACAGCTTTCCAATTGTTCTAAAGAAAAGACGTCCCCTCATCGCCAGACGCCATAACGAAGCCTTAATAGGCTGCTAAACAAAAGGTGCAGAACCATGAGCAATATACTCACCACTGATGGACCAGCCGACCTATGAGGACTTCACGTCACGAAGTGGGCGGTACCGCGACCCGCGGCCATGACTGCGATACTCCAGTTGTAAACAAACCGTGGAGTCAATAGCCGCTACTGCAGTCATTCGGTTTTTTAATCACTGAAATGCATCAGCGATGTCAAAACAACAACAAATCCGCAAAGCGATATGTATTAGTACACAAACCCCAATCTACCCGGTTATCTACAGATTACAATAATTTTAACATAGTAGTAGTAACGTAGTACACAATCAAATAGATATGTATTCTGTAACGGTCCATTTGGTTCCATTTGTACACTATCAGTTAATACAGGGCAGGCCTGTAACTCCTCAAAGACCCCATGGGGCCCTGACCCCACACTGACAGCCAGTGGTATTATACGCCTATATTGTGTAATTTAGTTATGTGAATTCATGATTTATGATTATTCTTTATTTCTTACAAGCTTATATTTGGTTTTCTCGTCTTTTATTCAGGTACTCCATTCTCAGTCAATCCGCAACACACCCCTGGAACCCTGGATTATTGCGGAGAAGATTGGTCGGATTCTTGGAGCCCACTGTACATGTGTGGCTGGCCTCGGAGAAGTGTGCACACATGTTTCTGCATTGTTGTTCCTTATAGAAGAAATGGTAAACTTCAGGGACTCAAAGACAGTTACACAAGAAAAGGCATATTGCCCCCCTCTCTCTCTCTCTCTCTCTCTCTCTCTCTCTCTCTCTCTCTCTCTCTCTCTCTCTCTCTCTCCCTCTCTCTCTCTCATTAGCAGGCAACTGCAGCACTCTCTCTCTGTTTCTGGCACAACAGCGCCCATACTGGTACTCATTCTCGTGCTCATTAACGTCACATAGGCGGACACGGACATTGCTGGTTGTATGGGTGGTTGCACCACTCAAAAAAACACAACAGCCAACCAGTGCTGAATTATCAGCATTATTCAGTGCTTTAAGCTCAAGTGGAACCAAACCTTCCATTTTATCACTGGTTAAGCCTTATTCTGAAAGTTTTGTTCCAAAACCGATGAGTGAAAAGTTTCCTCTCGTGCTGACTGAATTGAGAAACGAAGCAGTTCACATGGACTATACTAATCTCTTGTCTAGTTGCAATGATATTAACATTTCCGTGTCTGGTGAGCAAGCAAAGGCAGTTGAGCTAGCTACAAGGGATCAAGCTTCTTCTAAACTGCGGTTTCGATTTCGTGCTGGTCGTATTAGCATCTAAAATGAAAACTGCATGCTGCACTGATCTGAACAAACCAGCACAGAGCCTCATCAAAAGTGTATGCTATCCTGAGTCATACAAATTTACATCAAAAGCCACTACCTGGGGATGTGATCATGAGACATTTGCACGTGATATCTTCATAGAAGCAATCCCATGAAAATGTGAAAGTGCACAACACAGGTTTCTTCATAAATTCAAGTGTGCCATTCTTGGGTGCTTCCCCAGATGGCCTTGTTTCTTGTGATTGTTGTGGT